>NW_026054561.1:0-22507 GCF_022478715.1 Daldinia decipiens | reverse complement strand
CCGGTTGTTGTTGGTCTCCCCGCGCTCACCCCCCCAACCCGGCGGGGGGGGGCATGGCCCCCGTATAATTTTTTTATTACGGTAATTGGTTTTTTTTTTTAACCCCCCCCCCCCCCCCCCCCCCTCCCCCTTCACTCTATGACCTCATCTCCCCCAACCAGCGCTAACGCAACCCGCAACAGGTAGGCAAAGGACCCGAGGGCCAACGCCTGACCAAGGTCGACCGCAGCGACGACATCATCAAGCCGAACACGGTAGGCAAGGAGGTCGGCGACGTTATCAGCCAGACGCGCCAGAAGATAGAGCCCAAGATGACCCAGAAGGACCTAGCCACCAAGTGCAACACGACGCCCTCCGTCATCGCCGACTTCGAGCGCGGCACCGCCATCCCCGACCAGAAGATCCTGTCCTCTATGGAGCGCGTCCTCAACGTCAAGCTCCGCGGCTCCGGCATCGGCGAGCCCAAGTTCAAGCCCAAGGGCGGGAAATGAGCGATCGGCATATAATAGATAGGCCAGAGAACACAGGCCGATGATAATGAATCGAATTGAACTGATGATCGCGAGGGGGACACCCATCTGACGGGATGGTTGTGTCCGGAGTGGCGGCGGCTGTATGATGAGCTAGTTACCTTAGACCAGGCGAGGGGGTTTACGAGATGACGAGATGCATCTCCCCCTTTAGCCGTACAATTGCATAGCATTGCGTGGCTCGGCTTATAGTGCAAAGGTTCGATCGGTCGACCTCGTGCATTGATTTAGTAGACGCAAGAATAGACATGTAAAGTCGCTATCACATATTTCATTGAAACCCCCCAAAAATATTTCATCTTAAGATTTTGATGTATTTATCGGACTCGTGATTGAGTCTCGTGCTATTTATTATGCTTCGGACAACTTAGTATTGCCCATTCGTCAATTTAGACGAGGTATCTCCAAGCAAAAGAAAGAACGCAGGCCAAACTGCGGCCTGGCTATGCAACGCGATGCTATGCAATGCAATGATAAAACATGGTCAAACGACATATCGCTTGCCTATAAAGCCCACCCCCATCCAGGACACAGTATGTATTTATCCCCTTTCCACCGCCTGCCCTTCAGACCTTTCTCTCGTCGTCATGATTTCCCCCACTTCACGCCCGCTCCAGTAATCCTCGAATCCGTCCCTCCACGTCCACCTTGCTAGGCTGTCTATCCGTCTCCAAGACTACGTTTTCCCGTCCTCCAATGACCACAACACGGATCCATTCCGGGGCTACCTCGTTTGCCAGTAGACGTACACATGCGGCACCATCTTCGCGCGAAACACCCATCCGCAACGAATCCTTGAGCTTCTCCAGCGTCACTGCCATTGTGAACGACACACGGCTGCCCTGGCCAGCTGCGCGGCTTAGCATACCCAGCATACCAGCAACTTCAGGTGCACGTTGCAGCGCCGCACGACGTTGCAGCTGCGCAGGTGAGAGGTTGCCGGCAAGGAGCGAGGACTTCTGGAGGGACTTTAGACGGATGCGATCTAGTAGGTTCATCTTAGGGGCTTCCGCGTTCGACATTTGCACGTCGCTAGACTGTTGCAGCTTGGCCTTGGCTTCCTTCTCCTGCTTCTTGATGGCAATGCCGTGTTTTAGCTCCTCGAGTCGCTTCTGGCCTTTGGATAACACGGGTGCGGCCTTGGCTACGGATTCGCAGAGTGCGATGGCAGCCCTGGGGAGCGCAGCACAGAAAGCTGAAACATCGGAACATTTAGCTGCTGTGAAACGAGTCCAGAGAGTAGATATATTCTCGCGGAATATATCGTTTAGTTTGTTCTCCTCTAGCGGACGGCTGGAACCATGTTGTGCCGAGTCAATCTCAATGCAAATCTTGCTTCGACCGTAGTCCGAGAGGGAAAATAATGGTTTGCCATCCCCCATTTCGAAGTTCAGGATTCCGAGACAGGTTTGTATATCCGCTTCAGTGACTTTCCTTCTACCCCATGCACGCGAGACATCGGGACATAAAATACGCAAATCTGCAGGAACATTGGATCCATTGTGCGCGTAGTGTAATGTCAAGGCCTTTAGTAGTGAAGAGTGCAGATCAATAAGATCTAGGACCTCATAGGGAAGCCCAGTTCTTGATATGACAGATTCGCTCTCGTCAATATCAGGTTCGGTAATGGGCGTGTAAACTGAAAACGGAGTGGAACTGCGTGATGGTGATGACTCAAGGCGGAGTCTCTTGAGTAACACACCAGTATAGATGGTTGACTCGTCTGAATCGGAGATGCTAGGGCTCCTTGCGCGTTTTTTCAGTACAGGTTTAGGGAGTATAGGCTCAAGGGGCGTAGGCTCGGGTTGTGTAGGTTTAGGGTAAGCCTTTTTCGAGGGACGACCACGGCCACGTTTCGTAGGTTGCGATATAGTCGTAGGTTGTGTAGGTTTAGTCTTTTGTATCTTGATGGCAGGAGCTGAGGATTCGTCCTCAATACTTGCGACCACTTTTCTCTTTCGGGAAGCGGGCGTGAGCGCCTCGATGTTGACATCTTTCTTTGGCGTAGAAACGGGAACGAGCTCATTCTTAATATCAACGCTATTTACCGACTTTGAAACACGGGCGAAGGTGCTAATGCTCGATGGTGCATTCTGCTTGGGGGTAGCGACCTTGGGCTTTGTAGATGTCTTCCGGCGTTGCTGTCTGACAGCAGGACCGGCCATGGTAAAATATATAATTGTTTACTTTCTTTTCGGAAGGTGTAATTGTAGATAGACGATGGACAATTAGTTCCTTCTACGGCTTCAGAAAGTTAAAAACAGTATAGAACGCGGCAAGGTTGAGTTTACAATTACAATGACGAAAAGTTTGAAGAGAGGAAAGCATTATGCAGTTGTCAATTGCAGGCAAGGATAGATATTATGAGACAGGAGACCCTAACACGCCAAATCGCGACCCACATGCAATCAAAAGACGCGAAAAATCTACTTATGTACCTAGTAAGACGCGTCGCGCAAAACACCTGCGGACCGCGTTAATAGGTGGGGCTGAGTTAGCCTGATTAGGAAAAGTGGTTATGACGCCAAGACTTCCATTGAAGAGAACACACAACACCACACCCCAATCCTCAAAATTTCATAGCCGAGGGAAAATTAAATTCACAGTGCTTTATTTACTTCTTGTTCATTTGCTTGTTTGTGTGGGGGGGGGGTAAATCTTTCTTTTTTCTTTTTTTCTTTTTTTTTTTTTTTGGAAAAATGTTTGTGCATATTGTTCTCCAAGCACACAATTACCACCACTATTGTTAACCTTTCGGGGTCAAAAATTCGGTAGTCCGTATTGATCACGCTCGGGGTTGCCTAACCTAGTCATATTATTCTTTCGTTATATTAGCAACATCTCGAATTAGCTATGGAAACTAGACTTCCGACTACTTGGATTGTTTTCCCTAGCTACAATCTCATTAACTCCTGACTCACAGCCGGAGGCCATTACTTGAAATTGTACCAAAGTGATATCAATTATCGTACCGACTTGGTACTCTCCCTTATTAGGGGAAGGTCAAACCGAACCAAGATTGGAAGTGGTGATATGGTGCCAGCGAACGAAAGTGTTGAATCGACCCCGGACTAAGATGTCGAGGCCGTCTCAACTACGGAGCGAAGCCATGAATCCAGCCATCCCTTTTCCTTCCCCTTCGAAAGCACACGCCATGCCCTGACTTTTGTGTAGACCGATTATCTTGCGTCCCTTATGCCCTTACTATTTCACATCCGTAAACTCCCAAATCGCAAACCAGGAACCCCGCTACCCATACAGACGCATAAAGACAATACATGGCGATGGCGGACATCTTTCACGTATGTGGTGCGGCAACAACCGCGTTCAAGTTGTCAATCAATGACGTAGAGTGCGCTGCCAGTGATCTGGGTGGAAGCTGACTGGACTAGGCGGCGGGGGTGCCGGCACATCCCAGTCTCGTTCTTGGATAGAGCGGATAGGGGTAACTCGCTTACTCTCCGCAGAAGAAAGAGTAGCATTTAGGCTGGCGAACAAGTCTGTGGAAGAGTTGAGACGGATATTCTTACGCGGTGGTGTAACCGGGATGGGTGCGGCGATCTGGCCAGGCATCTTGAGAGATTATTCTAAGGCAGTAGTAAGTATCTCTGCCAAGTTACGAGGGTCGCTATAGCTATATGATGACTCACGTTCTAATGTTTAGACTTGGAAGGGAAGACGACAAGGTTCCAAATCTTCTACTCCAAGAGCAAATAGGGTATGTTTTTGGAGTAGGTAAGTGGCGAGCTCGTTGTATGTTGAGAATTTTTGATAGGGGCGGTGGGAAGTGTGGCAGAGCGGCGTCAAATAGAAAAGTTGTTGGGAGGTAAAGTTTAGCGGAGATAGATGCAAGTTGAAAGTAACCGAGTTGGGAGGTGGGACAAGTTGAATAGATATAGAAGTAGAGAAGGCGCGAAGACAAGAGGTTTATGATTAAAAAGTACCTAACCAAGCAATGGGGAGGCTAATAGGAGGCAACGGAAAGAGCGGTGGATATGCGTGTGTAAGTCACACTCACACACACCAATAATAGGTACTTGTTCCTGATTGCGTCCTGATTGCGTCCTGATTGCGGCGGTCACCCCACGCGAGAAATAGGAGGTAGGAGATAGGAGGAGGTAGGAGTCTTAGCAAAGCTGATGCCGAGGGGGATGAATGGACGGCTGATAACAACAACGTTAACACTGTTGGTGAAATACCGCCCAAGACGTCAGATCCCGAAGCTAAATTGACGGCCGGTGGATGTGAACTCCTCGGTTAGGCAAGTGGACGAGGTCGGCAGGTTGAAGAATGAGGAGCGGAAAGTCTGGGCAGACGGGGAAGATGCGTATGGAGATAGTATAGGATAGATAGTATGGACAGATTGGATGTCGCACTCGGCGTATAATGTAATTCAACGTTGACGTGGAATATATTGGATATATTGGATGTGGGAGAAGGGCTACGTTATGAGGGTTGAAACCATTTAAAAGGGTCGCAAGTAGTTGCAGATAGTTGCAGGTAAGTCGCAGGTATTTATTAAGCCACAGACAACTTTGAACCTGAGACGAGACGAAAGGAGAAGCGCACATTAATGATTTATTTCCCCGGCAATCCTAATGGGCATGACAATCCAATAAATTAAGACCTGGGGAAAAAAGAAGGGAACTCAGAAGGTACATAACGCACATACACTAATACATGTACATATGTACACGTCCACAACCAAGTTGTGGTCATATCCTAACCCCAGATTTAATCATTCCGGGGACCCGTCACCCAAGCACCGTTCGACGTTCGTTGGTACATTGCATTGAGATGTCTTGGGACAAGACGACACTATGCACGAAGGGACTTACCTATTTGAGTAGTGTACGTACCGGGTACGACACAAAAGTATGGGGAATAGAGACAGGGGTATCCAGATCCCCGAGCAAGCATGTAGAAAGTTGTAGAGGTACCTAAACCCACAAAAGCAGCATCATATGTTTTCGGCGCCTCTCATGTAGGTGGGCATTTATTACCGTTACTATTTTGCAGCTGTTGTAGCTGTTGTAGCTGCCATGTACATACCGGAATACATAACGGAATGAGTTGGCACGCCATCGATCCAAGCTAGGAAAGCTAGGCAACCTCGGTAGGAATGATGAGATGGGTAGCATCGTCGTGGCATCGTAGCCTAAGCCTTACGTTTCCTAAGAATTCTTAAAGCCTACGGGTAAGATCGTATATAATTTTGCACTTGTACTCTCTGCCTTACGTGGCAACGAGTCATAGTAAGACTCCTATTCCGGTATTTCTGATTAATGTAAGCCTTTCCTCAGGACTAGGTATCGTAAGAGTAAAATCCATACACGTAGCGCATCGAAGCGAGCCCAGGTCGACGGTTGGCTGACGCTTGGCTACCAAATGCAGCTATGTAATCCATCAGGATCGATTCGGGGCGAGATTTCACGGAGTCTATCTAATAAAAGGTTGAGGACCTTGCGGATGACGGATCTAGGGGGCGTTACGTGCTAACACCTCTTTGGGCGCTACACACCGAAGCTTCGGAATATGGCATCTCCAGGCAACCTAGGATATAATTTTAATAAGCCGTTCAGAGCTGAAACGAAAAGAAGGAATAAGAATAAGTGCCGCCAGTTATCCGTCTGTACACCTGTACATAAGAAGTAACAATTAATTCATCCCCCGATTTCCCAGCTTTTATTCTGTCTCCTTCGAGTACTTCAACAGAGGCCCCGTAATAGGCAAATAACCCGCAGCCGCTTCAAGTCACGTTTCCGGACACACTCGAAGTGTCGTGTGCTTCGGTGTCCTGTTTAGAAGACGTCAAGAATACACGGTGTCGAGACAAGTATCAAACAAATCCAAGTAAGCATGAAATCGGAGGCCGATGTGGAATTTGCCAGGCGAATAAACACTTATAAGAATGAGTAATATTGGATATGTCCTCGTCTCCGTCGGTGTGTTTTGTGCAAGCATGTGGTTAGACAAACAAAATCACAAATTCCAGCTTAGGAGCTTAGGAGCTTAGGGACTTTGAAAAGATTTCCTTCGTAGCCATACATAGTTACAGGTTACCTGTGTAACAACTAGTTATGTGTACGACGTAGATTTGTACGAAATGATACCTGACCTGACTAACCAATCCGACACCCAAATAGACCGAAGTTTGGGGGCTACTGGGAAATTTGCTTCGCGCCTCACATTGATGAAAGGCTCGTAAGGAAAGGCTCGTAAGAATTTATTTGGGGAACGGATGTCTAAAGATTGGAAATGATTGGATCATTCCGTCTTCCCCGGGCTGCTCGGGCTTAATTCAAGTAAATATAGGTGGAGTCCATGTGGGGTAGAAGAATTCAGGCGGTGGAATGGAAGCTTCAAAAGAAGGGGCTGCCATAAGCCAAGCAGCTTGCGACGCTTTTCAATCTTTTAATTTCTTTCCTTCTCCTTCCTTTCTAAATTTTTTGGGGGGGGGGGGGGGAGAGGGGGCCATGTACCTACATAACCTAAGCCATGTGGGAGACAAGGGCCTATCAATGGTAGGGATGGGTCTAGTATAAATGGGCCTCTAAAGTGGATATCCCCCAGCTTTGTCCCGCGCTGATCGAAACCCAAGCACGACTGCGCAACTATGTAGTGTATACAACTGCCATTTTCCACTCCACTCACCCCCTTTCTGCCTCCCGCCGTCCCGTCCGCCCTATTGATGGATTCTCTTCTCAGTCAAGTCTTGTCCCTCTCCGTCCCCCCTTAAGTCCAGTTAACGTTACCTACCTAACCCAGCCTGGGCGTCGATCATTGATCAACATTCTCGCATTCCTCCCCACGGATAACCTACTTTAGGATATTGAAGTAGCCATAGCCATATCAATTTACACTCTCTGCTGTAGCATTGAGCAAGATTAATCAAATTTTGTTACGAGATTAAAAGAAAGAAGCCTCCCAAACCGCCACTAAGACTTGTCGGCACACGGTTGAAGAACTCGGATGGAAGCATAAGGAATCGCATCAACGAACAGTAAGCTCGGCTATTACCTTTTTCTCCAGCCCGAGCCCAACCTAAGCTAGGACCGACGATATTTCTGCGAGAAAAGAAATAAATCATCTCTCACCTAGCAAATAGGGGTCATTGCAGCGCCCAGGCGGGTCACCATTTCTAACCAAATTATCCTGTTTGTTACCGTTCAATATTTCTAATGTTGGACTAGGTATCAAACTAAACCTGAAAACCTAAAGGCTTACTAGTGTAAGTAGGTTAGGTAGTCTCTCAAATCACACAAATCACAGCGGGCCGTTGCCTAGCGCCGGCTTGCATACATACACACCGCCCACTGGTGCGGGATGCTGGCTCAGTCTCATCATTTGCTTTCAAGTTTCGAGCGCATTTTTGTCTTCGCTAAGCACACTAGAAACATACGGTTTTATTATTAGCTCGCGACCCCCGCGTCCATAATCTTTCGAATATACGCCATTGCAGTGCAATACACCATCCGCAGTCTGACAAAGCTTACAAGGCTTCCTTGACTCACAGAAGCTCCCCCCTTTCCACCACCCCCCCCTCTCTCAGATACGAACTCCATCCACGAGAATGACGGGGTAGTGCTTCATCACGCCGGACTTCAATGAGACAGTATCTCATTAGTTTTTCCGTCTAGGACCATCACGTCCATCAAGGGTTACCTATTGGAGATGACGCTTCTCAGTGGTGACAAAAGCTCAGAAGTTGCATATCTTAATTTGAATAGCACGCCACATGAGTGAGTTATCCAGTTACTGGGTAACAGCACACATCTAAGCTACGGCGCAGATTTTTGGGGGGTTATGTGTCCACGTCATTACGAACAAAATGCTACCAATTATTTCCCAGCCCGAAACCTGCATCCGTGCAAGGCTTGTCCCCGAGATGTTTGCTCTCTTCATTGGCTATTCCTGAAACGGAGTTGTGGTGAGTTATCTGAGGCTGCGAAATTGAGCCTCCTATTTGGTGGAAATCACACATTTTAGCCTGTCCTGTGGCGAAATATACAGCTAGAATCAAAATCCCACATCCTCCACCGGTGGTGTATGCTTTACACGATTTCCACCATCATCATAATCCTACTCTTGGTATGCTTAGGTGCTTACTCGACCTTGTATGCTCCAGGCTAACCAAGAAAACGGCCTGCAAAGCCACATTTCAAACCTTGTACATTAGTGCGGCTCGCTTCTAAGTCGGACTATGGGAATTACTTGGCATATGCACGTCATGATCGATGAAGTTACTAAGCAGCATACTTCATAACATCATATTATATTTTGCGAATAAAATAGTCACATATACGTTCAGCCCAGGGATCTTGATCCCTTTTATTACTTCCTCGAGATATGCGGTTCAGCTACAACCTAGACATCGGTTTCGTATACGTAAAAAAAAAAAAAAAAAAAAACAGAACCCTCTTATAGACGTGTATCTCCCTCTCCGAAAAATGTCCGTATTTGGAGAATATTCCACGCCATAAAACAGCATGGTTAGCTGGCTTAGTGTAGGCGAGCTTTCTTGGCAGACGACGGAGGCGTCCCTGACGGAGTATTATCGAGATCATATGCAAGGCCAGCATCAAACCGGACAATTGTGCATATGTGGACATACATACATGATGCTATCCGATGAAAGGAGTAGTTGCCCCTTGTCAAGCTGGTATCTGATCTTCCACATATTCACTTGTTCGCAAATTTCCTTTCCGCGAACCGAGCCGGGATATATACAGCGAGAGTTAAAACGAGACAAAGCTCGTTTCCGATGTCACCGCCAGCGTTACCGATCAGTCTTGCAGCAACGCCGGTGTACCAAGTCGTAGACATACCTATAACAGCTACGAGTAGAGTTAGTAACAGGTTGTCATCGAGTAGAGTAAGCTCATTACGTTACCTCCAATTATCCCGCATACGAAAGCAAGACCCCCGGCGTATCCAACAGGTAGCCCACTACGATTATTCCAGTTATCCAAATTATAGTTTTTGAATGAGCCGCGGCGAAATAAATAGTGCTCGGTAACCAAGCAGACGAAGACAGCGGTAGCATAGTAACCCAATAAACTGAGGAAGTTCTGTATGAATACCAGAAGCCGATCGCTACCAGCCAGACCCAAAGCAATGACTGCAGCAAAACAGATAATTTCCCAAACGAACCTCGGCACCGCAGCCAAATTGTGAGAGGTCTGCTGAATCGAAAGGCCTGCACTATACATTGATCCGCAATTCAAGCCGACGGCCGCGAACATCAGCAGGAAAAGGATCGCTTTTGCTAGTCCGTATGGGTATATCATGGTCTGAATCAAGAACCCGACGCCAACCTCGTATTGATCGTTCCATTCCTGATTATTGTGTAGGGCAGACGCAGCAATGGCCCCAGCTGTAGCACTCAGACAACTAGAAACGACTTATATCGGTTAGCAATTATGAGTATTAATTAGCTCAGGAGATTTAACGATTAAACTTACAAAGACCACAAAATGTTAGCAAGAAGATCGCAGTCTTTGCGATAGTCGCCGGATATTCGACATAGAAGTCTGATACATAGCCTACCATAAGAGGTATTTAGTAATTATTTATGCATATCTCTCATAGATCACACATTAACTGCGTTAGGAAAAATTCACCCACCCGCACAACATGCACTGGAGCCGTACATGACGCTGAAAAAGGTCAATGCCGCTCCGGAGTTCGAAGCTCCACGAGTAGACGGTGGAGCGCTGAGGTCCCCAAATCTACCGATTTCCGCGAGGATAATTAAGAAGATAGCCAGGAATACAAGCCAAGCAAACTTCTCAAATGTATACACCGCTTTCAAGCCAAAGAATGAGAATATCAAGCTCATTATACTGACTATGACGACGCCAAGTTGGGAACCAACCTTGCCATCTGAAAATGCGGAAAGTGCTTGTCCTCCCGTGATTGACCCGGAGGCGCACCACCCGATCTCCTGGATAACATTGAATATCGCGATGACTTTGGATGGGTACCAACCGAGGGAATATCGGCAGATGGAGACTTGACGAAGACCTGTCGGTGGTCCCATTGTTGCACACCAACTCTACTAAGCGTTAGAATTTGTCGAGCTTGTTACGGAGAAGATGCTCACTGTGATCACGCCACCCGCAACAGAGCCAAATATGATGACCAAGATGCTTTGACGGAGGTCTAAACCTAGCTCCCATCCTATGAAGCCGGTCGCGAAGGTGCCAAGGTTCATGCAACCGCCTACCCAGAAGCTCACTATAGCCTAGAATTGGATCAACATTTTGATATGTTCCTCTGCTATTCGCGTCTAAGGCCTAGACTCGGGGGCACTAACCAACTGGCCCGACCATCGAGCATAAAAGGGGTTCCTATCGCCGGGCAGTTTGCGTTCGATGCTATGTGATTCAACCCCTAGCTTGCGATCAAGTGCTTCTTCATAGCTTCGCAGTTTGGCTAGGAAGCCTGTCTTCTGTACGCATATCGGAGTCTCTTGGCTGGAAGTATCAACCTCAATTCCCACAACTTGTGGTACATTCTTCTCTTCGTCCGTGATACGAGCCATATTTTGTGTACTTTAACTGTGCTTCTAGGTTGATATGCAGAGAGAAAGGGAGCGAGATTCTCTGCGTCTTAACCCCCCTCGGATGCGGGCAACGAGAAATACAAATAGGTCGACCTCGACACACTACTCATGCGACCTTCCATCCCATTAACACGCGTCAATACTACATGTCCCAGATAAGCAGCGAGACATTACGGCGAATATTGTGGCACGAGGTGCTATAGATGATGGTATAGCTCGGGTCCCGGCCCTGTCTGGATGGCGAGCTGCAGCTCCGGAAAGACAGGTGCGCACCTCGGAGCAGGGAAAAAGCATGTATCGATATCAAGATCATCTACACCAGCACATATTTTGCTCCCCGGACATGATATGATGTCCCTTCGATCATCGCTGCGACTGCGGTCATCATTGATAAAGCATCCATCCCGCCAGTAACACGCACAGGTAAGCACAGATAGGGGGGGTTACGTTCTACAAGCTTGCCTTTCTTCGCACGAATACTGGATTCGGAGCTAACGTATGTACGTTTTGGAGCTTGATGTACGACCCCGTCTATATATTCGATCCGTCGGCGTTTAGCCGCGCAAGGATTGGAAGCGTTTCTCGTTGAGACGTTGACGGGAGCTCGACCACCCCCAAGGCGCCAATACTTGAGCTGTGCGACGCTGGATCCGACTGCTATTCGACAGGCGCGAAATAGGTTGGTCGTACAAGAGGTGAGATTCTTTTCTAGACCTGGCTTCGCTCAAGGCGGTATCTCGGCTGGCGCCGCGGACGCCGGGTTACACGGCAGTTCTACAGCGCAAAATGTTACGCGAATCAGGGTATGGTGATATTTGCACAACTGTACCTATTGTCCTCTCTATCTTAAACACTGATCTGCGGGGTACTTAGACTTACCTTATATGTGCGTAAGATTTGGTTCCAGAGATAGAGAAAGGTTGGAAACAGAGCAGAAGTATCTTTTTGCTTGGGGCCTGGGCCGATCACATTTTTAATGATGGATATCTCCTTAAATGCGGCAAGACCTTATCAACCTCCCTACTAGAAGAGATGGCAGGGTGACTAGTTGACGGTTGATAATTGGTGGATTGGATATTCAGCATTTTCTCAGCGAAGAATGCCGTAAGACGGCAGTTTGTAAGAATTGGCGTAGGAAGTGCCTGGATGCATGTGTCTGGCGTCTTGGCACTCAACGATGACTTCACCTTTCCAGAGTAAGGTGGTGTTGAAACAGACAACCCCAAGCATTACTTATATTTATAATTAATTTCCTTAGTAAAAGGAAAGAGTTATTCAAAAGGCGAGGATCCACTGAGATGTATTGCACTGAGATGTATTGCCCAAATTAATACTATAGAATTATTCTGTTAAAAATTTACTATTCCGTATCACGATAGCGATTATTAGGGTGACACAAGGACAGGACAGATCATTCAAAGGTGTTTTATTGCGTCTCTAATAAACTACAGGGTGTTTATCCTTTGGCCAATCAAAATTTAGCTACAGACCTCGACTTACTCTTAAAGGAAAGTCCCTTATTGTTTGTACCAATCACAATTTCCGACGACTCTAAGAGGTTAGCACCAGAACTCAAAAATCGAGTATTTTCAAGTATCGTACAAGTGCACTTCACCTATTTTAAACATCGTTTCCGACATAGGTATCTGGGAGCTCGATCGATAACGGTTTCAATTCTTCTCAATTCCGTAAGGACCGTTAGTATGTATGGTAGAAATATTGTTCCTCATGCCCCAAAGCCTCCCTTGCCAAGTATTATTAAGTTTTGCCCTCTTAACAACAGCGGATTACCGCAACTATCGAAATATAGGCCTGTCTGGAGGCTGTATCTGAGCTGCCATATCCGGTTAGCAACTGATATTCTTGCGTATGCCGTGCTAGATTCGGGAGAGTGTTAATATCAGTTACAGGCGAACCGAAAAGGCTTGAACTATACTGGGTAGGTAGGTACCTAAGTAAATTCTCTGGGATAAGTCACGATTGTCTCGGTTGGCCGTGCGTGGCTACGTATCAACGTTGTTTATTAACATTGAGCTTTTTGGTTATCTCAGCAACTTAGATTGGAATTTGTTGAAAGCGGGCTTACGTTATCTCAGTTCTTTAAATTTTCGAGACTTTTCAAGCAACTGCGGTCTGAGGTACGGACGTTGATTATAAGCCAGTTTTTGCCAAAGTCAAAAGACGTGATGTACACTCATCAATAATTTTATGAGTAATAGTGTCAAAACAAAGTTGGAAGTATTCTAAGGTAGGTGGTACCCAGGACTAATCATTTACATGTAGGTAGGTAATCTATCAAAGCGTTTCTCGCGTCATCGAGGCATCTGGTGGAATCGCCTCAGCATGTCGTGTTAACAAAAGTCAAACACAAAAAGCATATTTGAATTTTCCCTAGACGGCAAAATCAGTTACGAGGTAAAGTACAATATTTCTTATAAATAACCAAGCTACACTCCCCCACCTATAAATTATCCCTTGGAATCACGTCAAATATACCGGCTTTTGAGGCTTACCTGGCTTTATCGTCGCACCGGAAACCTTTATAAAGCCAAGCTTAGCTACAAACCGAGCCATACCAGCTACACGAGATTTCCCACCGAGGATCCAGTACCATTTACCCATCCTGTTATCTCAAAGGTATGTATATACCCTCATGACCACCTGTTTGATAAGCTAGTAAAAAGGAAATTTATGCCTGAATCGGGAAGATATTCCACAAAGCGGCCTACTCAAACTAGATTAAGTGGTCCGCGTCAGAATATCTGAAGCGGAGCAAATATTTACAGATGATCCGCCCTGTGACGCACCTGATATTGGCGTGTTAGCATGCATACCAGAATAAAACGGCCTTAATAGCAGTTCAAGCAAAGGAGGCAACCCCCCGGGGTTATCTCACCTATACACCAAGCCCCGGGCAGAAGTAGAAAATAGGTATAAAAAATGAATATGCGGCAGAGTGTCACGAGGTGGAACCAAATAGCATGGAAACAACTTCATTGTTCCGCGTTGAGCTCTAATCTAACTACGAGAATCTACGTCTATACATTAGGTACTGAACACGTTCTTTGTTCTACATGTCTCGTTTAGAATCTTGACATAGAGTCCTAGACCAATCGTCATATATTATAATGACTAAGAGAGTAAGTTCTAGCTAGCTATCTAATGAGTGTATAAGTAGGGTAGCATACCTGGCCCTATAGGGCTAGTTGATAGCCCTGTGTTTGTCCCTAACATGTTGAAGTTCGTTAATGTGGTAGATAGTGACTTCCCATGAACAATTGCAAGTCTTCGAATGATTGGTATTTTCTACAAGCGAAGACCCTCAAGATCTTTACTTTACCAACCAATAATCTTGACGTCGTCCTCCCATGTTTGAAACAGGGCTTTCAATTCATACCGCATCCAAAGCTCACTTCCGTTCTTCCCATAAAACCTGATTTTCCCCGATATGACTGAAAGATCAACCCCGATTTCAAAGCCTTTTTCGAGATCGAAATCAGCTGCGCCGATTGAAATGCCGAGAACGCTGAGTTCAAGGTGGACTGCAAGCGAATTTGTGTCTATCCATCCGTGGGCCTATTGGTAAATAAGTTAGTGAAATAGACAATCAGGGTAATAGGGCAGTTTATTACACTAATAGGACCAATATTGAAGTTGATGTCGATGCGACCATCACGCGGTTGTTTGAACGGAGGTGGCTCGAAAAGCTTAACTTGTTCAACTTTATATCCCTTTTCCGTTTGTGTGATGTGAACGATAGCACCTAGAAAAAAGGCATCTAGTGAGCAAAGTTGAAACAACTCGAAGAAGTGAACATACCAGATTGATATTGCGTAGAGCTAGCCATTGTTGGAACAGAACAGAACTGGTTGCAAACTATAGCGTTGTAGGCTGGCAAGATGAATATAGCTACCTGTTTGATTTTACATCGAAGGAAGTGCTTCTTCGATGCCCATATATATAGAGGTTTGAACAAGTTCTTACGGTACTGAGACTCCACTGATCTTCTATTGCATTTTCGTTCGGGGAGGTCATATGCCAGCAACCCGTCGGATCTTCAATACAGCATCAATATATAGGACAGATGCATATGCAGGCTTGGTTTTGCATATAAGCACTACTCTCATGTGCAGTAGGATATATCTTAGGTACGTAGAGGCAACATATGGACTGGGTATGTCACTAGGCTCACTTTTCATGTACTTAACCCAGCTAAAATAGGTTTGAGTTAGGGAGGAGAGAATCGCGATGTGTCCTGGTTGATATCATCGTTCAGTTCCACTGCATGTTATTATGCAATGATATTTTGCTTATCCTCCATACAATTCAATCACGAGCAACGCCACGAGCAACGCCACGTCTCTATCACCTTCTTCATCCTAATTACGCCTCATAGTACAACATATCGTCTATGGTGACAACATCCTGTTGCATATCAGTAACGATATACTGCGTGCCACTTTATGCCACAACTTCTTTCAGCTGCTATTGTGTGATTATATTTTGCTGATCTCGGATATCGTTGCTTACACTTTAATTACAAGCAACTCCACATCTCTATTACTTTCTTCATCCTAATTCTCGTTCAGCCAGCCAAGGATTTGACATGGCCCATGTAGGTATACGAATGGAGGCACCGAACAAAAAGTAGGTCTTAAACCGGCGGTTAGCATTCCGTGATATTGAATCCGCTGTTATTAGACTTGTAAGCAAAGGTGACCGTCTTGTGTTTGCCCGCAGTTCAGAATTCTCACTGGCACTATTGTCAGCTTTTGCTTTAGAAATACATCCGTGACTGAGGCTTTCCAAGTCTCCTACGTTGTATAAAAGACCAAAGATTCCGCCTCTAGCAATGAGGAAGAAGCAAGGGCCTTAAGGTCGAAGAGGGTTATTAGTTGAACTGAAACATTGCACACCATCTTTCCTCCTAAGCTCTGGAATGTACTGTTATATCTCCTATTTGATCAGTCTTGGCCCTCTTCAATGTGCATCAATTCCCCTAGGTATCTCTATTCTATAATACGTACCCTTAGCCTGGCGAGCCAAACGACCCCAGCCCTCCAAGTCTACAGTTGCCCTGCGTCTGAAGAAGTAAACCTCTGAGCTCCAACTTTTAATCTGCAGCAGTTCCGTTCATTATAATTACCCTACCAAAGCATAAACGAGCAAGTTAAGTTTCGATCGCTGTCCGTTCGAGAGGACCCTTACGGCAAGCCCTATATATTCAAACAGAGATCTATTTCTTACCAATTGTAGATGGCCAGTATCAGCTTTCCTGTTGGCTCAACGGTCGCCTACGCCGTTCCAATCCTCGAGCTCACAGGAGCTGTTCACCAGATCCAGGCTACGTTTGAGAATGGAGACCATGTTTTTACGTCGTCAGATTTCAAGCTAGGTACCGTCCGTGTCGCCGGCAGCCGGGCCTTGATCGGACGCTTGACCTTCCGGTATTCTTATGACTCAAGCAACAAAATTATCACCGTCTGCGGCACCAACTACCCTTCAGCTGATGGTATGACCATGATGACCATGCCCGAGGGCATGGACAATGAGGCATGCTTCGAACACGCTGCAGCTACCGGTTTCCTAGCTGATGAGGTCTATCGAGGTGGAAAGTGGAACTACTACTCTCCCCTGATGCCGGGCGCGCCCGAGAGGATCAAGAATATAGTCCGGGCTGCCAACGATGCGTTGATTTCTGCTTTAGGGGAGGTACCCGATCTCACCGTACGGGTCCGCGAGATCCTACCAGAGCTACCGGTGGAGGATTACCTAGCGCTATGTTTCGTTACTCGCGACGGAAGAGTCCTCGAGAAATACGATCCTACCAAGCTGTACGGACTTGACGACGAGTTACACACACCTCATTCAACATTCATGGGAAAAGAGGAATGGCCAGACAAGATTGATTTTGCCAATGTCATCGGAAGCACATCGGATCCGCGTCCCCCCAGCAAATCGTGGCTCGATCTATGGAGAACTACAATGGAACGCGATGGACCGAATTGCGCGTCATTAGGATTCCCTGAAGATGTCTCGTGCAGTGGGACGTCAGTTGGCGGTCATGTTATATGTGGACGAACCGCGCAGAAAGTAGATACAGGATCAAACGATGTCCGCATAATCCCAATCTGTCGCGGGCATAACGGCAGGAACTCGACGTATATGAGGACGATGAAAGAGAGATGGGTGGTCGTATTGAATAATTACATGCAGTAGTTAATATAATGTACGAAGGGTGGTTTCTAATAACTTCATAAATGACGCTGTACGGCTTGATTTCTAGTAGAATCTAGGCTCTATAGACAGTTTCGGGATGAACATGTCAGTTGTGATTCAAGACAAAAAATGGTCCACTTAATTCAAAAAGGGGCTGCCAAACCCAGCATCACCACCCAAGCAGTGCATTAATATGACCACACCCACACAATTAATCGGCTTTGCTATAGGAAACTGCTGCAGCTTCATATGGCTTTCCGTCTATTATAAGGACCTACATCCCACTTCCGAGGTTCAAGCCTTGGTATCACAACGCTAGAATATGTCTCGCCTGCACGTCTCAACGCACAGCTTAAACAGCCTTCTTGTATGACAGGCTTCATGTCCTTGTAAGCGAGCGAGCTAAAGAATCTCGAAGCTTCATTGATCTGCGGACCGACGACGACGACTAAGCCGTCCTCTGTAGGAACCGAGATTTCACCTGGTTCGAAGGACTCGAAGGGTTGCATGAAAGCATTTGACGCTGCTTTGAGCTCAGCCTCTAGGGACATGGTTTGGCTGCATTGACACTGAGAAACTGTATACCACGAGGCAGATATCGTATCATTCAGTCTCAATAGATTGTAGAAGATCCCATCTATGTATACTGCTGCAACGACAGTGGTTGAGTCGCTCTCGAAGTTGGGGCGATATTCAGTTATGATATCGGAATGCCGAGCTGACTTGAGACTATAATTCCGTTTATCTCGCATATGAGCAGACTCCGCGGTGCCTGCTTTAATCCAGCCTCCTTCATCAGTCGGCATACCCATTATCGGTGTATTGAAAAACGTTAGTGGCCGGAACTTCTCTATGGGCAGGTCAAAGAGTAGTGTTCGCTCAAGGATTGGTGTCAGAAGGATCCCCTGTTGAGCATTCCAGTAACCTATGATTATATCGTTTGGGCTGAATTGGGCCATTGGACGCCCAGATTCAAGACCAGCAAGTCTTATCGCGCACAGTTGAACGGCACATCCCGGCTCCAGTCCTTTGCTACTATCAGGGTTGAGGAGGTTCTCGAGTAGTGTGACACTGCCACTAATATATGAAGAAAGGCTCTGGCCTACAGGTATTCTGAAGAGCGAGTCGCTGGGTATGTGGACAAGGGACTCGATTATCTTATCCAAAGTGCAGGTTATGGCCCCAGTCAGACTCCAAAGCTTCTCATTCTTGCCTTCGGAGTATGACAGCATAGTCGCGAAAGGCGCCTCTGGATAAGGTTGCTTCTTAAGTTCGTCGTCAAGATCTCTCCAGTCGTAGTTTGGAAACACGCCATATAGTACCGTAGCGACAAAGTTCTTAAACTCGAAGGTTGTATTTAATGGCCCACACCGGTTCAAAACGATTTCAAGACCCTCTCGGTAGAGCCTAGGAGAAATCGAAGTGCGATACTCGAAAATTAGCCGAATGTGACCACTTGGTCCAACTTTGACTTGAAGGTCGACATGTTTCTCACAGAATGTGTTAACTGCCTTATAACCGTACATAAAATGTTTTTGGTCATCCTCTGTTCTTGAGAACGAACGGCCGGTGACTTCACCCATGTGTGCGGCCAGGCAGCAAGCAGTTGGGTAGAAAATATGAAACCCCGTTGACATCTTAGAGTACCGATTGTGGTTTTCGACGTATTTCCGATCCTTGTCGGTCGTGGTGGTAGTAGAGCTATAAATTACGGACAGCGCCCCGGTATCCGTTTTTACATGAACCATCTCCAGATCATCATTCTCAACAAGAATGTCGATCTGCCAGCCGTATTCAGAAAGCAGAAGAGCCAACGCTAATAACTTGACAGATCTTGTATATATCTTCTCTCCATCAGCTTGAGCAGACCACAGTTCGACGATGAACTCCACGAAGTCACTCTCCTCGGCTGACGTCCTGGGTGGTAGGAATAGAGTATGGTCTCTGATATGAGGCGCGTTCTCTCGGATCAGGCGACGAATTTTGACTTTTACATTTTCAAGCTTGTTGCACATTCCGTCACGACTGAGTACCGAATTTGCGTATTTATCAATCTTGCCCTGGAACACTCTCATGACACCCTCCATAGACTTGTCCATCTGGCCGTGGGTATAGAGCATGATAGCAGATGCGAGGATCTGGCTAAGCCATCGCTTGCCTAGATGGACTGAAAGGCACACGATGATTGTGCTTAGTTGGGTAGGGCGTTCCCCATCTTGCTTGGTGATATCTCCCATTACTATCTCTTTAATATCCCCCCATTGTGTCCTAATCCACCCCTTTTCTTGTTCGTAGATGTTATCGCCATAATAACGCTTCGCTAGGATATCGGCATTATTAGTCGCTTGGATAAGTTCTTGTAGTGGGTTGTATGAGTATCGGGTATCGAGAGGACTGCCAAATTGCTGAGCGGCTGCTACGGTCGTTGTTTGCGTGCTAATGTGATAATGGACACTCTTGCTCACGGCTATATCCAGCCCAATATTATTCTGCGTGGCGCCAGTTGTAGCAGTATTATTAGACGCCATGTAATCGAATGTCCCTTATCATAATATCGAGGGTTAGTCATTCAAATTAGGTACTTAAATGTTTTGATAAAGCAACAGTCCTTGTGAATAACAGTTGCTACATGCCTTGTTGAGGCAAGTATAACAAGTATAACAAGTATACAAAACGGACTGGGACTTCACCAGGAGACAAAAAACATCAGCCCTAATTCTAAGCTGAAATAACATACCATTGGCCGCAGTAGGAATAATTAGCGAGCTTACATATAACAAATCCAATGCAACCAACCCTACCATTGGGGTTTCACCGTCCCGTTGATACGGCCGTACCGTCGCGTCGCGTCGTGTAAGGTTATAGATTATGTATAAAATTGTTATTCTTTACATAATCGCCTCGAGACACTCCGAGATATGAGATAACGAATGCTACTTTACTGGCAATACGCCCGTCATAAGACGTCATGTTTTATAGATATAACTCAGGCCCGTATCCATCCCATCAAGTGGTGTAGTAAGCAGGTACTCATATAGTTGGATGCTTTAATAGCCTTTTTCGGTTTGCTGTCTATTCACATCCCTTTCCTCACCATCCTTCTCCACATCCCCTTCTTCACCATCCTTCTCCACTGTGCTCTCATAACCCCATGACCATTGGTGTAATATCGGTGATTCTCAGGAGAATATCCTCACAAGGTAAATTGGACCGGATAATCCCGTCTCAACCGAAAAGAATATTTGACAGGTATCTGACACCCAAGATAGTAGGCGATATGGACACTGCTCGTAGGATAAACATCGCTGAGAGTGATAGCGTCAGAGATGTCATCCAACGCCTTGAGAATGTGTACGGTCTTGGCAGCACCGCTGACTTTGATGGAATATCAAATAGCAACCGTGCAGCATCACTCGTCGAACACTGCACAGCACCGCCAGCTTTTCTACTTCCAGCCATAAAGAAACACGAAGCCCTTCTCGCAGATACTGGAGGGGCTGGAGGGGTTGAGAATAACGATGCATCAGGCAGCGCTATACAAGTCAACATGGGAGCAGGACTAAAACACTTAGTCAGAAACAATAAGGCAAATGGGGCCGGCACTTTTCAGAGTAACAAATCGCTATGCGTTATCCTCTAAGCTTCACTTAAAAATTGGCCTGCTGAGACAGCAAGGTTTTGGGTAATGGCAAACAAAGATGACTCATGATACATAAATACCTACCTATGTACCTCTTTCAAAAATATACCATCTTATTGTTAACATGCAAAGCTGGCTTCCACGAATAATATAATTGGACTATACGAGATGTGGCGGTGTTGATATATATTAATCAGCCCTGAATGTACAGTGGCACATTAGTGCACAACCAACAAAACAAAAAAAAACGGATGAAAATTTGTCCGATTGGCTGGCGTAAGCGCTATAATTATAGCATACGTACCCATTAAAGGCCTTATAACTATAGAAAATTACAATAAATAATACGTTATAATTATAAAGTTTATAAATATAAGGTTTTAATTAATTAATATTTTACCAGTTATAAATAATTATTATAAAAACTTTAATTTAATTTTTAAAAATATTATTAAATTTATTATAATTATAATAAACTTAACGTATGTAATTATTATAATTATAATGGATTTAATAAATTTAATAAATTTTATTTTAATTTTAAACATTTTTTTTAAAACGTTATAACTTTAACGTATATATCATTATAATACTTTATATTTATAATAAGTTTTAATGTATATAAACGTTATAAATATATGTTAAATTAATTAACCATGTTAAATAATTTAAAAATCTTTAATTTTATATAAAATAACGATATAATATATATTTTTACGATTTTATTTCAATTAATTAAATTATTAAAAATATAATAAATTAAATTTTATATAACGTTTATTTAATATATATTAATTGTATAATAATTAAAAAATTTATATATTTAAATTATATAAATTTTAAAAATAAAATTTTAATTAATATTATATAATATAATATATATACGTTATAATAAATTTTAAATAAATTATTATTTATTTATTATTTTATTATAAATTTTATTATATTATTATTAAGTTTTAAATTTAAATATTTTAACGATTAAAACGTATAAAGTAAAATATTTATATTATTTATTTAAAATTATTAATTTTAAAAGTGAATAAATTTTAATAATATTATATTACATAATATATAAGGCGTAATTATTTAAAAGCGATTATAACGTTGTTTTTAATTTTAATAGTTATAAGTTTAATTAATGTAATAAAAACGTTTATAATTTTCTATATTACGATTATGTTAAATTTAAATAAAAACCTTAAAGTTAAATTAATATTAATAATAAAGCTTAAGGTTTAAATTAAATCGAAAGTATTATATAATATTATATATTTTAAAATAAATTAAAAAAAATTATTACGTTTAAAGTATGTTTAATTAATAATTAATAATTATTTATTTAAACTTTATTTAAAAAGTTAATAAAGTTAAAAAAATGAGTTAATATTATATAAAAAAGCTTTAAGTGTTATAATTTAAATAATTTTATTATATGTGTTTATTTAAAAGGTATGTTATGATGGTCGTGTGACACTGACATAAAGGCACCTTACTGATGATAAGGTGCCCTTATCGTAGATAAGGGAGGAAGAGATAAGATACCCGACT
>NW_026054560.1:0-23389 GCF_022478715.1 Daldinia decipiens | reverse complement strand
AATTTTACACTTGCATTAGGGTATCACCCCGATCCCCCCCCCCCCCCCCCCCCCCCCCACCCCCCCCACAAACTTTAAATATTTTAACATTACTAATCAAACTTTATTAGGTTTTGAATCCTTAAGTAGGCGGTTTATTAAGAAAAAATGTGGTTTGTATAAAGGTTAATATAACAAACGCCTAAAAATCGATTCGATTTATAATAGAATCTTATATTTATAGGTAAATAATGTAAAATTATATATTAATAATGAAATTATTAAATTTTACTAAAATTAACGAGTATATATTTAAAAGTGTAAGTAGTTAAAAGTATATAACGGTATAAGATTTTACAATAATAATAAACTATTACTTTTTATATTTATAACTATTATGGTTAATATAAATTTTTATTATTTTTAAATGGAATTAAAAATATTTTATTGGTTTGAATCTTAAGTTTTTTATAAATTTAAATAATATAAAATATTTGCTTTTTAAAAAATAGGAAAATTTATAGGTTTTAAATAAAAAAACACCAAAATAATATTATTACTAAATAAGTATTATGTTAATTTTTGAATTTTGGGAGGTGTATTACTATCTTATTAACAAAATTGATATATATTAAAAAATATACGTTTTTAGATATTTTTATATCGTAATGGGAGGTTTTGGTTTAAAACTATAATTAATACCATAAATTTGTGTTAATGGCGTTTGATTTAAATTCCAAAAAATATATTATAATTGCAAGGCCTTAATATCATTTAATAATTTATTTATTATAATTCTTAGTTTTTTGTATAATATTGGGAAATGATGGTATTATTAATGATTATATCTATAATAAGTTAATTATATATTAATAGTAAAATTTTATTTTAAGTAATTAACATATTATATATTTACCTTTATTAAATTAAATAAAGATATTTCTACCTATCCTATCTTAATAAATTTGTATTTCGTTTTTGGTGTAATATAATTTACCAATATATATAATTAATGTAATAAATTTATACAATTAATTAATATACTTAAGTTATACTAACCAAGATAATTAAATTACATAAGTAATTGGCGCAATTAATTAACGTAAATAATTAATATACCTTATATCCGCCCCTAATTAAATAAAGATACTTTTACCTATTTTATTTTAACAAATTTATATTTTACTTTTAATGTAATATAATTTACCGATATATATAATTAATATAATAAACCTATGTAATTAATTAACGTACTTAAATTGCATTAATCGAAATAATTAAATTGTATAAGTAATTAATATAATTAATTAATATAAATAACCAATACACCTTATATCTACCCTTATTAAATTAAAATAAAAATACGTAGGTTTAATGATCTTTTACATATCTTATTTTAATAAATTTTTGTTTTGTTTTTAATATAGGTGTAATTGATGTAGGTAATTAACATAATAAATTTGTACAAGTAATAGACATATAATTAATTAAGTAATCTACTAATGTAACTAATTGATGCAAGTAATTAAAACATTTTATATACATTCCTATCGGATTAAAATAAAGGTGTATAGGTTTAATAATTTTTTACATATCTTAATAAACTTTTACTTCGCCTTTAATATAGGTATAATTAATGTAGGTAATTAATGTAACAAATTTGTATAAGTAATAGACATATAATTAATTAAATAACTTATTAACGTAATTAATTGATGTAGGTAATTAAAATATTTGGTGGTGGGTGTAATATAATTTACCAACACTAATAATTAAAACAATATAACTAACTAATATAATAAATTAATATAATTAATTAATATAAATAACTAATACACCTTATATTTGCTTTTATTAAATTAAAATAAAGGTTATATAACCTATTAATCCTTTATTTATCTTATTTCAATAAAAAGATTAATAAAAAACCAAAATAATTAATTAATATAATTAAATTATGTAAGTAATTGGTGTAGTTAATTGATATAAGTAATTAATATATCTTATATCTACCTTTATTAGATTAAAATGAAGGTTATATGGCCCGTTAATTTTTTATTTATTTTGGTTTAATGAATTTTTATTCCACTTTTAATATAAATATATATCTAATAGGAAGATTGATAATAAAGAGCCGAAATAACTAACCAACACAATTAAATTATGTAAGCAACTAGTGTAATTAATTAATATAAATAATTAACATAAATATAAATATTTGCCTTAATTTATTTTATAATAATATCTCTTTACCTTTATTAAATTTTCGAAATTCATCTATTATAATAAAAATTATAACTATTATTAAACTTCTTTTCAATTACATCGATAAGTTGATTAAGACCTATTAGTTTATAAATTAATCTTGATATTATTTTATTTATTTATTAATATTTTACCAAAATATTTAATTATCTATTTAAATAGCTTTAAAAAAAAGTAAAAATTCTTTATTACTAATTAGAACTATATTAACGCAAAGCATTTTATTACTTACATTAAAAAAGGTAAGTTTGCGAAAGACAATATTTGAAAGCGTAATATAGATACCAAATACTTAGAATTTTTACTTTTTAATATTATTAAAATCGATTACATACTTAAATAGTTTTGCGAAAGTAAATTAACCTTTATTATATTTAAGATACCGAAAAATATAATATTTTTGGGATAGGGAAATAAAATTTTTAATAAATATTAAAATATTGTTATATTTTAATATACCTTTACTTATAGCCCTATCGAAAACTTTATTAAATTATTGAAAAAGTTTTCCGAAACATTTCCGCATATTCTTATTAAAAAAAAAATTTTAAAAAAATTATTGGTTTCAAATTTATAAAATACCTTTTTAAATAATCCAAACAATAATACAAAATATAATAAGTAATAATATTTTTTTATTAATGTTTAACTTTTACTATTTTTTAAAGATTTTAAAAAAAAAGCGAATAATGTAGAAAATAGTAATAAAGTGCCGGTTATTATTTAATCTTATTGTTTTTTAAATGATAATAAAAATAATAATAATAGTAGTGTTAAAAATATTTTTTGTAAAAAATTACCTATACTGTTTAAACTTTGAATTATAGAAATTATTTATTCTATTAAAAATAAAAATAATTATTAAATTATTGGTTATATTATTATAGGTAATAATAATAGAGAATTTTTTTATATTATTTAAAAATTGGATTTTTTTAAAAATTTTGGGTAATAGTAAAGATTTAAGGACGAAGAGGAGGATTTGGACGTTTCGTTAATTGTTTTATTTAAAAAACGGAAAAAAATTAAACCTAAACCTAATAATATTTATTTTATATTATATATTGGTTTAATAAATAGGCTAATTAAAAGGCGAAAGAAGAAGAAGTAAAATTTTTTGTTTTATAGTAAATGCGTTTAATAAGTAAAGAAAGATCTAGAAGTTTAGGGGAAGATTAGTAAATATACAAATATAATTTGTAAAAAAATTAAAGAAAAATATATTTTAATTTGTAATATTATAATATTGCGAAAGAAATTAAACGCTAAAGGTTGTTTTTTATAATAGCGAATTTATTTTTCTATTTTTGTATTAAATAAATTTTTGTTTGTTTTGTGTAAAGTCTATGTAATATATAAAATATTTTCTATTGATTTTTTTAAGATATTGATTGTTGACGTTTATAATAAACTAAGCGTTTAACGTTAAACAAATAACTATTTATAAAGTTAACAATTAGTTTAATTGTTTTAGTTAAATAACTTTTTTAAAATATTAAAACTATTATAAATTTCTATAATATTTTATTAATTTCTTAAATTTTTTTTTAATATCTTAAAGCGCATTATTTGTTTATTTGTATCTAAAAAAGTTAAGGTTAAGAAGACGATTATATTACGTTTTGTTTTTAGGTAACCACTAACGCCAAATTCGACAATTTTTTAGAAGTGTAGGTAAAAAAGAATTAAAAAAATTTTGGTATAAATTAATGTTTTATATATATTAAAACTTACAAACGCATTAAAATTACCGGTTTTATGTAAGGTTAAGTTTATGTAGAAATCGATTATTATTAAAATTGCAGGTTGGAAAGTTTGTCTTAAATATTCAAAACCAATTTTATTATTTATTGATGCAAGGGATATTCAATAATATTACCCAAATTTACTACATCAGTTAATTATGTTAGTTTATTACGCCGGTTTATTGCGCTAAATAGCTATTAAAATTTTAATAAATGTTTTTATTAAAAATAAGGTTGGAAAGGGATCTGCGTAAAAAATAAACGTTGTTGGATTAACGAATTTATAGTGGAAATAGAATGTATATTATTACTTTTTAAATAAAATATATATATATATATATATATATATTTAATTCAACATTTTCTTAAAGAAGGATAAGATATTTTTTTTTTTGTAGATGTATAAAATTTGAGGAGTAATAAAAAGATATATGGTAGTTTTTGATTTAAGTTAAAAACTATATTTGTATATTTTTTAATCTTTACTATATCGGGAACCTAATAATTTATTAAAGCTTAAAATAATATTATCCATATATTCCATTATTTGTTACTTATATGGCCTAATATTAATTTATTTTTAGTTTTAGAGTTATATGGTAAAAAAATAATTTATAAAATGGCGTGATATATTCGACGATTTATTTTATAAATACTATTATTGAAGTTGTTTTATTTTTAATTTTATCTGGTATTTGTAATAATATCTTATTGAAAGTATGTTAATATGTTTTTTGTTTATATGGTAGGAATTTAGTTTAATTTTATTTTTTTTTATTTTAAAATCCTATTAATTTTTATTATATATTAAACCTTATTATTTTTTTTGGCTTTTTTCTAAAAAATGATATAATTTATTTAAAAAACTTAAATATTAATTATTGCCAAAAACTTACAATCTTAAAAATACTATAAAAAAACTAAGATTAAATTTTACGTAAAAAGATAGTTAAGCAATTTTAAAAAAATTTACATTCTTACTTTTTTTTTATTACCAAAACTTAAATTATTAACATTAATCAACACTTTCTTTTTCTTTTATTTTTTTCCATTTATTATTAAGCCCTTTCTATATATTTAAAGTTTAATTAGGGAATTCAAATTAATATCAAAATGATTTTATATTTGTTCCATTAATAATCCATCATCTTTATAAATAATTAAAATAACTATTTAATTATTAAAACTTTCTATTAAATTACCAATTTTTTAATCTTAACATTTGTTAACTACCTAAAAATATTATTATTTAATATTATTTATAAACAATAACACTTCATTTAAACCTCCCTTTTAAATAATAAACGCGTTATATATTATTATAATTTATACAAAATTTGGGATTTAATAGTTTTAAACAATTTGAGTTAAATCTATTCTTATAAAATTTAAATATTTTTAAAATAAATAGTATATAAGATCGTAGCAAACGAATTTAAGAACTTACCATTAAATCTATACTACTTAACATTATTGCTATCAAATTGGATTTTTATGTCCAATTTCTTTTATTACTAATCAAAACATACGTATTAGCTTTAACAATCTTTCAATTTCGCCTAAAACGCTGTTAATATTTTTATTAATAGGATTTAATTTATTAAATAGCGTTAAAAAATTAAACTATAAGAGGCCTTTCCGTTTAATGGATTTACTTACCCTACTATAAAATTAGGCATTATACATATAACTTATAAATTACTATTTATAAATAGGATATTATTTTTTTTTAAGCAGTTTATAGTTAGTCTTGTATTAATTTATCTTGGTAATTGTTTTTTTATCGGTTTGTTTATAAATTTAGGTTTTTTTAATAATCTTTCTAATCGATTTATAAGCTTACATTTATTATTTCTAGGTTAGGGGGTTGTAGTATAGGTAAATATACCAGTTATAATGTTTATAGCGTATTCTAAACTAAACTGTTTATAGAGTAAATCTAATAGTATTTTCTAGACTCTTAGGTTAGATTTCTTCACTGCTATAATTTAATCCTCCACGTTAATATATTTAGCCATTTATTTCTAATGGTTAAGGAGTAAACTAACTTCAATTTTCCCAAACGCAACGTTGTCCTTTTCGGTAACCTTTTACCCCCCAATCCGCAAATCCTATACGTTAACCGCTTATATACAACTCCGTTTACTATATTTCAATAAAACATACTATAATATCAAACATCCGTACGCAAATTCCTATTTATGCGCTGCCGCTATGGCGGTATAAACGCATTAGAAGATAAAGAGATCTTGACTAGAAACAACGCAGCTGATTGTTAATTTATTTATAAGGTAGCTCTAAAATGTTCCTATTATATTTAGAAATTTATTTCTAATCGTTTACAGCGGTTATTCCAACTTTTCAAAGCCGGCTTTTTGGAAGATAGTAGGCTTCCAGAATAGGTATATATTTTATTATAGGGGCTATTAGTAGAATACAAAAACAAACTCAATCCGAACTTTGTACTTACCTAAGGACCCAATTTTTTTAATATTTAACATATCGTCTATACCAAATCCACTTTTATTTTTATTATAAGGCGGTTATTTTTTTTATCCAAATCTAAATTTGGTTGCTAGGCCTAATACATTGTTTTTGTGGTTATATTAAGGATAATAAAGAATGGGTTGTTTATTGTATTGTAAGGGGAGTTTTTGTTTAAGTATAAATATTTGATACTTATTTTAGTGGTTTGGAAGTTATAAAATATAAAATTTATTTGCGGAAAGATATTATTAAATTTATATCGTATATTAATTACATAACACTACTAGAAATTAAAAACTAACTGCATTTTTTTAACTGTTTTGGCGGCGGTTAAATTGGAAGTTTAAACGTAAAAAGATATGTGCGGTATAGTAATTTGTAAAGGGCGGTTAATTTTTTTTTTATCGTTAGGAGGTATTAATTTTACTATATTTATTTTTATTACTTTTTTATTTTGTTTTATAATTGCCATAAGACTATTTAAACACTTTATTTTAGTTATTACTTCCTCTTCGCCGCCTTTTATAATATACGTATCAAATTCCAAGTAAGTTCTATTAGTTTTTGATAACCTATTATTTAAACCCAACTTAAAGTTATAAAAAAAATCGTCGCCAAATTAACTATTTCAAACGCCAAATATAAACATTTTGCCGTTTTTAGGCTTGTAATCCTACCGGATATCGAATATGGGCCCGATAAACGTATCCCAATCGTAATCGCCTGCCCAAGTATTTTATTCTTTTTCCTATTAATTAATTTTACGCGGAAATTCGAATAGGAAGTTATAGTTAAAATTTTCGATATATTTTATAAACTTCGCTATTTTTTTAACCTATTTTTCTAAGGATTTTTTATCGATGGCTTGGAGTTTGTTGATGAATATTATTTAATGGCTTAAAGATTGGCACTTGTTATTATTAAAGGATTTTATACTAAAAAGGGTTTTATTTAAAGATTAAGGAAGAAGATTAAATATATAGAAGGTATATAATTTTGGGATTTATATATATTTACGTAGACTATTTTTATTTCCTTTTTTAGTAAATTAAAGTAAAAAAAAAAAAAAAAAAGGGGGGGGGTGTAATATTTAATTCCTATATGTTTTTTTTTAATTATTCTTTCTTATTCGCTAAATATTGGTGTTTTTTTAACGCATGTAATTAACCAACCAACTAACCACCCCTTTTCCTCCCCAACACCCTTTTGGGTTTATTTATACATCTATTAAAGATTTTAACGCTCCCATTTATAAAACTCTAACCTTAATTAAACGCAACACTCGACTACACACTCCACAACTAATAAATTTTTTTTTCGTTTTTCAAATATAAGTCTATAAAGGCTAAAATGTGTTTTTTAATTTCGTCTTGGCCTTTTTGCCGAAGTAGAAAGCGGAACCCAATATAAACCGGTTATATTCTTGCAATTCTTACGGGCGTTAATTTGCGGGCGTAAAATACGATTTTTTACTATAAAGTAATCTTTTTTATTAAATATAACACTAACGTACACCTTGTTCCGAAATTAAAACCATTTCGATATAATTTTTCTTATTATAGTTAATTTTTTGATTTTGTGTTGCTATTGCAGCTTAAACACTCTTAATACCTTACCATAATTCCTATATTTTTTAATTTTTGGATTTTATTAAGTATAGTACTTAGGTTAAATTTTATCTAATTAAAATAATAATAGGAATAATAGTGAGCGTAACCTAGGGTATGCCTACTTAACTACTTCTATAAAAGGTTTTAAATATTTAATATTATTTGCAAAAAATAGTTTTTTAATCTTATTTTACTACCGCTTTTAAATTTTGCTAATTAATATCTACTATAGCCGGTTTTGAAGGGATTTCTACTGCGAAGTTGCAGGTTATTTTAGTCGAGGTAACAGAGATAAGGGGTAGGACCAATCCGCTTTCTTGTTTTCTTTTTTAAAAACCTTTAAATGTTTAACCTTATACTTCCAAAATAACACCTAATTAATTTTCTCGTAAAAACCTAGCAACTTTTTATTTAATATATTAACCGCCCGCAATACGTTATAAATAATTAAACCTAGTTTTTTCTATATTAACCCATTCTTTATGCCCCCTATCCACAATAATTCAGCTATATTTACCGTTTTCAATTTATTATATAATAAATAACAATATTCTAAAGCCTTAATTTAAGGCCTACCAATTTCATTTAGTTTACATATTTACTGTTGGCGTATTATTTTTTTTAATATTTATTTAATAACCGCGATTATTTTTTTTCTTATAATTAAATCTATAATTATTTCTATTACTACTAATATATAATACCACTTGTTATAATAATATAAGCTTAAAAATATATAATAAATATTACTTAAATTTTCCTAACATAGCTCCTAAACGCATTTTACGCCACCTAAACCAGGCCATATAGCTCCAATTAGCAACTAATACGTTTAATTAATTATAACAACATTAAACTATAGCTTTGACATTATTTATCAATACCATATCCTTACCGTTTAATGCCCTTTTTAATTATACCTAATGTGGGAATAAATTAATGCGTTAATTTTCATTTTAATTATTTTAAACATATTGCATTGTAAAATATAGCTTATTAATTTATGTAAATAATAGTAATAGATTGTTTATTATTATAAAAAATGGGTAAGATTGAATGTATAGAAGTTGAAATAAGAAAATATTATATATTTAAATAAAAACCTATGTAATTAGAGGTTTTTAATATATAAAACCACCGCCATAAATATGTAATATAATTTCGGATAGGTGGCGTAAATATTTATAAATAAAAACACCCCTATACGCCACAATAACTTAAATTTTATGGTAAAGAAATATATTTCCTCCTATTTAGAAATAATCACTCGTTATAAGTTAAATATCAATTATAATAGTTATAAATAAGGAAAAGATTAAATATATAAAAGGTAGAATTTAGGTTTTTTATAAAGTTTAAAAAAAATAAATAAATTAAAAATAAATAGAAGAAAAAAACCCCAATACCTAACTAATTAAAGTTTGTTTTTATTAATATTTATTTTGGAATTAAATATTATTTTATGTTACTTTCTAAATTACGTTTAATATATCTTCTATCAGATTTTACATTTATTTTTAAAATTATTTAATATAAAAAGTCTCATATTTAATTTTAGAATTTATAAAATCCTTTAGTTATTATTCCTAAAAGAAGATTTATAAAATTTAAGCTTTTTATAAATTAAAAAATTTTGTTTTTAGTAGTTATATTCCCAACACTTTAAATATATGTAGCGTTAATAAGTTTAAAAGGATTTCAAACTTAAAAACTCCTATCCATAGCTATATCCTAAATAGATATATAAATAGTTTAAATATAAAGTGCGTTAATGGTTATTAAAAGTCCTTAAGTTTTTAAACTTTTATCCATAGCCATATCCCAAACAAATATATATATCGCGTAAATACATAGCGTGTTAATAAACTTAAAAAGATTTTAAGCTTAGAAATTCCTATTTATAATTATATCCCGAACAAGTATATAAGTAGTTTAAATATAAAACGCGTTAATAATCGTTAAAATTTTTTAAATTTTAAAATTTTTATTCTTTATAACTATATACCTAATACTTTAAATATAAATATTAATAAAGTATAAAAATCCCTACACTTCCAAACTCCCATCCACAATTATTTCTCAAATAAATATATATTTTAATATATCCCTTAAATCGCTTTTTATAGGCTTAAAAGGTTTTAAAGGTTGTAAATTTACGTCCAAAATAGCTATAATTTTAATATTTTAAATTTACCATTATAGTTTTAAGATATAAAATTTGAATATTATATATTTATATTTTAAATACTATAATTTAAACGTTATAAATATATTTATATTACCTAATAACATCTATTTACAACAATAATATTTCCTTTACTAAAATAATAGGAAGGTAAAAATAATAAATAAAATATTATTAATAAAACCCTAAGTTTAAACTAATGTAATATTTGTTAAATATTAATAATAGAATAATTTACCCTTGTAATTAAAAGTTAAGGGATTGGTTAAACCTTATTTTTTAACTATTTAGATCTTATTAGAAAACATATTTTGTTATTTGGTACCACCCCTTTACTCCGTTATAATCACTTCCTATTATACATCTTATCTTTGGAAAAACCCATATTATAATAACTTAACGTTTAGATGTTGGTTTGTATAAGTAAGTTCAAATCTAATAGGATATTTTATTATAGTTAAACAAACCAATTTAGACTTTTCCTTACGTTATAAAAAACATATTTAACGAGTTTTTTTAGTTAAAATCTACCAGCACTAACTAAATAAAATAGTATTATAAATAAAAAATAGAAAACCTTTTATAAGCAATATTAACTTTATTTTTTTAAAAGGAATATACGTTTAAAATAACGCCATTAATACACTTATTATAACTACCTAATATTAATGGATATAAACTTCGCCCTTTATATCGATCTCTTCCATATTAATAAAATATTTATTATAATTTAATAGGTAATATTTACGGATATATAAATTATTTATTTTTATAATAAAAATATGGTTATATTTATTATATTAAAAAATATTATAAAATAAATTAGAATTAGAGTTTCCAAATTTCGATCCTCCAAACTAACTCCCTATCAAAACTAAATAAAAAAGCTACATTATAATATGTAATATGTTTTTATATTTGTATATGGTTTTATATGTATATATTTATAAATATATTAATATTAAATTAAAGATTTATAGATTATAATAATTTTAAGTTAAAGTTTATTTTTATTACGGCGGAAGTTACAAAAGTAAAATCTTTTTAAAAAAAATAGAATGTATAATAATTTTAAGTTACATATATATTATATTAATATTATATTAAAATCTTTTAGAATTCTTAAATTATTTTAGTGTTGTAATAATAGGTTTTTCTTTTCTTTTAGAAAGTGTTACCAAATTTTACATCATTATAATTATAGAAACCAACGTTTATAAATAACACTTATATATTGTCAAATAACAACGCCTTAAAAGTAAATTATACATTATAAATAAAGATATATAATTTTTTACCCGTTATATAAAAAATTTTGTGTAGTATAAATCTAATATTATTTAATTTATAAATATTTTTAACTAATATAAGAATATTATTAATTAATATAATAATAACGTAAAAATTGCAAAAAAAATATAAGTATAATATATGTTAAAATTATTTATATTTTATTAAGCAAAAATATTAACGTTTATTTTTAGAAATATAATATTAATGTTATTTAAAAAAGGAATTAGTATTAAGAAAGAACTATAAGAAAATAAAGATTGGGAGTAAATATTTACGTTAGATTTTAAACATTTCAGCAATACAAGGGCGTTTTTTTATGTATTAAATTTGTTATAGTATAAATAAACTTCTTATTTTAAAAAAGGGTGCATAATTAGTATATAAACTCAAAAATTGGTTTTAAATGGTTTTGGTATATTACTAATTAGATTTTTAACGCCATTATTATTAATACGTATTATTGGGATTTTAAATAAGATAATATTAAATATATTCTTAATAATCTAATTAATTATATTAAAATCGTAAAAACACGTTATTTACCGCTATTTATATGAAATTAGGAATTTTAGGTTATTTAATAGGGCTAATTAATTTAATATGTATATATCCTTTTCTATTTTAGTTGTATGTTTAATATTTATATTATCTTTTTTTAATAATAAATCTAATCCCCTTACTTAATAAAATTTCTATTAAAGGCGGTTAAGAGATATGATTAATGTAAATATTAAAAATGTATATATGATAAGAAATATGGAAATATATACTTTAATAAAAAAAATTCTAATTGAAATTACTAAACATATTTCGCTAAAACTTACCTATAATTAGGCTATATATAGGTTTCTATAATAATAAAGTTGTATAAACCCAATTATATAAAAACGTATTATAAATATAATATTATAGATTATAATTAATAATATTGTTAAAAGAATTTTAACGTAATATTTAAACATTATAAATAATCCGAAAATAAATAATATGGTTTAAATAATAAAATTAACTTATAATATAATATATTAAAATTTAAAATTATAAAAATATACTTTAAATAATAATAATATAAAGGTATAATATTAAAATAATTAATTTAATAACCTTATTAAATAAATAATTTAAAATATAAACTTTAGTAAATATTATATAAAATAAATAAAATATTTTATAAGCAATTAATAAAATATTAATTTATAAAATAATATAAAAAATAAAAAGGTATATATAAATAAATATTAATAATAAAATAGTTTATTTTAAAAAAATATATTATAAAAAACGTAAGTATAATTAAAATTATTTAAAAAATTATAAAAATAAAATAGTAAAAATTAAATATAAAAAAAATATAATAAAAAAAATAATTAAAATTTAAAAATTATTATAGATAATTTAAGATATTATAGTAAAAATGTTATAGTATTAAAAAATTATATAATTAGTTTTTTTTTAATTATATATAGGTATATATAATAATTTAAGTAAATATTCCGGGTTTAATATTATTGATTTTTAATTTAAAGAAGTGAGGTTTTATTTTCTAAAGGTTTTATATAATATATTTATTTTTATATATTAATAATATTATTACTTTTTTTTCCACCTTTTCTTTTATCTTTTTTTTTATCTTTTTTTTACTTTTTTTTTTTTCTTTAAAAACCCCCATATTTATATGTTTTTATCAAAATTTATATTAAATTAATAAATTTATTTTAATTAATAATAATTTACTAAATCGTATTAGAAATAACGATTTTTAATAGTAGTGGTATTGGTGTTTATTAAAAGATAATGGTGGGGTGGGGGAGGGTATATAGCTTAATGGATAGGTATGTATGTCGAGTTTGAAAATATAACATATATTTTATAAATCAAATTATTTTATTATTAATACTTTAAAGATACATAATTAAAATGGATAGGTATATACGCCAAATTTAAAAATATAACATATATTTTATAAGTTAAATTATTTTATTATTAATATTTTAAAAATACGTAATTAAAATGGATAGGTATATACGCCAAGTTTAAAAATATAATATATATTATTTTATAGGTTATATTATTTTATAAAATGTATATATAGTTAAATAGATAGGTGTAATTTAATAGATATTAAGAAACTATTAAAATATATAAAATATAAAAAAGTTATTTTTAAAAATATAAATAAATTAAATTAAATATAACTAATATATTTTTAATTATTATTTATATAAGCATAATCTTTTATATTTAATATATAATAGTTAATACTCTTTTAATAAACCCTACCTAATTTGATCCCTTTTGTAATTAAGTTTGTTATAATTAAAAAAAAGAAAACATTTCTAATTTTCAATTAAAAGTAATTTTAATTTTAGATCGAAAAGTTATTTTTATTATATAAAATTTATAGATGGAATGGTATTATCGAAAAATGTTAGTAAAGATGTATTTAATTAATTAATATAACTTAAACTTAATTATATCTTATATATTATTTTATTTTTTAATTTTACACATTATATAATATTAAAAGGGTATGTTTACATATATTTTGGATAATTTAGTAGATATTTATATTCTATATTTATAATTTAAATAATATTATAAATTATATGTGAGTTATATATTTTCTATATTATAACTAATATACCGCAACCACATACCTATACAATTTTAACCTTAAATATCTTACATTAATATTTCTTATTCTTCTTTTCTTCAAAATAATTTCGATTATAAAAACATAGAAAATAAAATTAAAACTAAAAACATAATATTAAATAAAATAAAATAACTTAAAATAAATATATATAATATTTAAGATAATAAATAGCCAAAAAAATAAGGATTTATTAAAAGGAGATAGAAATCTATTAGGAAAAGAATAAGAATATATATTATATTAACCATCCTTAAATATAATAATGTAAATTTTAATATTAAAATTTTCGCTAAAACTATTAGCTTTTTTAAAGATTGCCATGCACTTTTTCTAATACTAATTATTTGTTATAATGATATGAGGAATGAGTTGGTTGATAAAACTTTTTAGAAGTATGGTAGCTATTTATTTATAAAAGAATCCAAATTTCCATAAATCATAGAATTCCATTCAAATATATTTTAAATATATAAAAAGTAAATATAAAATATTAGGGGTATGTAAAGGTAGATATAAAATATTAAAACATATAAAAACTAATTTTTTAAAAATAAGTTTATAATAATTATATTTTCTATTTTTTATTTTTTTTATTTTATATTCCTTATCTATAAATCTAATATTATGGCTATTAAGGACCTTGAGAGTCTTATACCTAAGAATTTTATATCTAATCCCTAAATTCCGCACCCCGTACCCAGAAATTCCAAAACTGTATTTAATCCCTAAACTCTAAACTTTATAGGTATTAATCCTAATATTTTACGCCTTATACTCGAAGGTTTTAAAATTATATTTAATCTTTAAACTCTAAACCCCGTATTTAGGAAGTTTTAATATACTTTCTATACGTTTAAAAATTTAAAGAAATATTATAATAATTAAAATTTAAAATAAAGAAAATATTTAAATAAAGAAAAATTTATTAAATTATTTAAAAAAGACGATATAAAAAGTTACGATTATATAATATAGAGTAGAAATTTCTTGCAAATAAAATATAAATATTATAAATTATTATAATTTACAAAAAAATTAATACGGTTAAAAGTAATTCTAATATTAAAGAAATATAATAAAATATATTTATATATACTACCATTTTTTTACTGTATAGGAATTTAACCTAGTTGTAAAGATAAAATTAATACTAAAATTAATAATAATAATAATGATAATAATAACAATGGTAATAATAATAATAATAATAATAAAATTTCTTAACTTAATCTAGATGTTTTTAACTAAATACAACCAATAAAGGCCCTAAAAATAAACAGTATATAATTTTTATTATAGAAAAGAACCAAACCCAATTACTTTAAAAAATTAACGGATAAATGTAATAAATATTATAAAAAATATATAGATATCTTTAATATTGTAAAGAAGATAGAAATTGGTTTTTAAATATCTAAGATAAAAAAATGAATGGGTAAATTAATAATTAATAAAATTAAAACCAAAAGAAAATTTATAAAATTAAAAATAATTTATTAAGAAGTAGATGATATTGTAAGTTAAGTATAAAAAGTTGTTACGTAAGTTAGTTTAAAATACGAAAGAGTTATAAATATATTTAATTGTAAATTAAGCGATAAATTTTATTAAACGTATGATATTTCCAATATCTTAATTATAAAGAAGGTATTAAAAGAAAAGATATTTTTGATTATTTAAGTAATAATTAAAGTTAAAAGAATAATTTAATTTATTATAGATATAGTAAAAGCAATAAAAGGAAAGATATTTTTTAATAGGATGATAAGTCTGGTAATATAAATAATAAATAATTATAATATTATTAAAAATAAATATAAATTAGTTATAAATTCTGATATTAATAAGAGAAAGGTTTATGTAAAAGAGATTAGGGTAGTTTATGAATGTATTTGTAATATGAGGAAATTATTTTAAAATGTTATATAAAAGGGAATAGCGTTATTGGGTAATTAGAAATAAGAATTTATTTAAATTAAAAAGGATATTTTTTATTATTTTAATGAGGTATATATAAAGGTAGTTTTAGTTGAGAGTATGGCGTTTTTTAAAAAAAATAATTTTGGAAATATATTATTTAATATTATAAGAAAAATAAGAAATATAAAGAGTGGGATAGGCGTTTAGTTTTTTTAATTTACGTTTTCTAAACCGTTTTTGTTTGGATTGTTTTTGCCTAAACCGTTTTTATTTGGACTGTTTCTGTTTGGACCGTTTTTGCTTAAACTACCTCTGCCTGGATTGTTTCCGCCTGGACCGCTTCTGTTTGGACTAATAGGATTTGGATCGGTAAAACCTGGATTGGTAGGATTTAGACCGGTAGGATCGATAGAACCAATTTTAACCCTTAACTATTTATTTGATAAGGAGTAATATTTTAAAAGCCTTAAAAAAACTGCTATTTATAATAAGGAAAGGGGGGGCGAAAATCCGAACCGGCCTAAAGAAGGCTGGACGCAATACGAACCTTTCGAAAATAATCTGATTTTATGGTTAAAATTTAAAAATTTAAAGATTGGTGAAATAATTAACGACTTTATTTGTAATTGGAATAAAAAGAAGTAGTTATTTATAGAATACTACGATGGTATAAGAATTTAGAAGAGTTTAAGAATAATATTACCTATTCCTTTTTATTGCGTAGTAAGATTTGTATATAATAAATCCAAATTGAAAAGCCTTAAATATGGATTAAAAAATAATATAAAATATCTTTTATTTAGTAATATAAATATTAATAATTTAATAACCTATAAATTTTATATAAAAAAGGAAATTAAGTGTATGTTAAACCTTCTAATAAAATTATACCTTAAAAATACAAATATTTAGCTAAAGATCTATACAAAAACCATATTAAAAAATGTATTTAAGGAAGAAATAAAAAATTAGATTTAAAACAATCGATTAATTAAAGCAAAAAAATAAAAAACCAAAAACTAAAAAATTAACCTTAAAGGTTATTTTTAATTACCAAATTAAGGTGGAGAAATGTAAAGGAGATTATATTTATTTTAAAAAATGGTAAGATAATAGAAATAAATTTATATCTAATCAATTTAAATTACATAAATTTATATAATAAAAAATCTAATTAATCTAATTACCAAAATATTTATTAAACATATAACTTTATCATAAATAAAAAAAAAGATCATATCTGATTTACGTTGGTATAATCCTGTATATATAAAGGCACCCCTACAATACGCCATAATAACCCAAATTTACGGAGGTAATATAGAAATATACCAAATTAAAATGTTTAAAAAATACCGTACAAACAATTCCTTATAAACTCAAACACTCAACACTTAAGTATAATAAATAATAAAATGGTTTTTATGGGAATCTATCCCACCTTTTTTCTTACCTTTTTCTTTTTTACCTACCCTTCTTTTAATAAAACTTAAATAATAACAGCTATAATATTAGATAAATTAGTTACATAAATATTTATAACTTAAAAAATCGAAGAGATCTACTTATACGATTTTAACAAAAAAAATAAATAGAAGATTACAAAGGCTAGTAAAATATTAGAAACTAATAAATATAATAAAAATAAAAAACAATATAAAAAATTTCTTATTTTTATTCAACAATATAAGCCAATTACTATTATACTCTATACAATTATAATTAAAAATAAAAGTATTTATAAAATAATAAAGACTAAATTAAAAGAAATTACCAGACTATTTAAGAGTAAGGAAAAAGAATTAACAAAGATACTTCCCGAGATTTAAGAAATTATTACCAAATATTACTTACTAGGTAGCGATACGTCTTTATTTCCTATTTTTTAAATACTTAAACATTAATATATTATTAATTTTCCTTTCCTATTTAATTTTTGATAAAACTATGCTTAATATAATTTTCGTTTATAAATTTCCCATAAAAACATTTAAAAATTTTATTTGGAATAAAAAACCAACTAGAACGCAAAGTATAATATTTATATAAAACACCTATAAAATATATTTATTAAAATTTATTAAAACAATATTCAAAATCAAATTAACAACAAACCACATTAATACAATCTTCCCATAAACCAAAAATATTAAAACATACACTAAATTTAACCTTAATTAAACAATAATAACACAAAATATATTTTAGAATAATAATTAAATAATAACTATGTTATTTTACACTCAAACAATTCCACAAATATACATTAAGATAAGCAAATATATTAACTAACTAAACATCTCTTCTTAATTTAACTTTCTTATTTACCTAAAACATACTAGTATAGAAATACAAAACCTCTTAAACTATTTTAGACTTTCCACTTAATATACTTTATTTTTATTTTATAAATTAGTATGTTTATTTTAAAAACCTTAAACAACCAAATCTCAAACCTTTTCATATAGTTTCCTATAAGGATCGTATTATAATACGCAATTATTATACCACTATTTTTACAAATCAACACCCCATATTTATTTTGGATTATATAAATAATTACGGCTAAAAAGCCTTCTTTATTATTAACAAAAATAATATTTATTAAATCTTCTCCGACTTAATAAATACTAATTAATAACAAAAAAAAAAAAATAAATTAAATAAAATTTACCTAATTAACGATTTTAGCTAAAATTTCTTCTTTTATAAAATTTATAACATTTTTTTAGCAAACTATTAAAAATATTTCGTAGTAGTAAATATGGATATAATATGTTTATTTAAACAATATATTTATATAAAAAAAAAAATTTTAAAATATTATTATTATCTATAAAATTACTATAAATTTCTAAAATTTATTTAAAAATACCACCAAAAGGCGATATAGTAATAGTGGTTATTTTTAATTTTATAAAAGATTTATTGGACGTACACTAAAATATAACTAACTAATTAAAAGCTAGACCTTTAAATATAGCATAAAATACCTATTATATAAAAAGACTTTTCTGTATACATTACCTACCTCAATTTCTACATCAATAAAGAAGTGAAAAATAAACAGAATTCTTACATATTTTTTTAGGTTCTTATTTTTATCTTTTCTAAAAATATATATCTTTTTTACCCAACTTTTAACCCAAATAGGATATAAAAACACCTTTACGATATCTTCATATTTCAATAAAACTTATCCAAAAGAAGAAATCGAAATTAAGTATATATTTCAAAAAAAAAAAAGATAAAAGTGGGGATTTGGAAAAATACGTGGCTAATTCTACTTATTTTGGGGATATACCAAATCAAAACGTTTAAAAAATATTATATAACAAACTTCCTCTTTCAAAAAAAGATTTCTAAAATAATATCCCTCATAAACTTAAATAAAATAATTTAAATTTAATAAATAGCATATATTATATAACTTTATAAAGTTACCACTTATTTTAATACGGAAATAATTTAGCAAATAAAAATAAAATGTAAACAACGCACAAAAACGCCTAAAAACTTAGCGAAAAAAATATTTTAACAATTATTAAATTTAATTTCTTAAATTTTATACAAACCCGTTAAAAAGGCTTAAAATCTTTTTTCTTAATATAAATTAAATATTAAGCTTAAATTAATAACTATAAAATAATTAAATACACAAAAAAATCTTCTTTCTTATATTCATTCCACCTTTTTTATATTTCTCAATTATCTCTATTAGTTCTATAACACCTATAAAAACCGTATTAATATATTAATATTTACCTATGTAGTTATTAAATTTCTTATTATTAATCTCCTACTTATTAATAATATCTATATAAAATCTCCTACACCCAATTCTTATACCTTTCTATTCTTAACTCCTTATATTTTAAAGCCTCATTAATATTTATTATTATATCTTCATTATCCTTTTTAGATATTACGTCTTTTCCTATAATAATCAAACTCTAAAAAATTAATTTGTTAAAGATGTTTAATATTATATTTAAATTTTCAAAAATATTTTTTATTTTTATATTATATTTAAGTATAATACTAAATTAATATAGCGTTTTGTTGTAGGTAAACCATTTCCCAAATTTCGTAATGTGGTATCCTAGTTATAAAATTCTTTTTTTCTAATTCTTTATTATAGAAACAATTTTAAAATATTTTTTATTATTATTTATTTTATTATTAAAAAATTAATTGTTTAAAAAATATTTATCTATTTAAATAAGGCCTTTTATTGTAAAGTTTTCTGGTAATGGGTAAGGGGTAAGTTTTTTATTCTATTTAAAAAACTATTTATTATGAATTTAATGGTATTTTCGATATAATAAAAGTAGTGAATTTAATTAAAACAAAACTAATTTCCAAAAAAATATCTTTTTAATAAAGAATAATATATTAAAATAATAAATAAAGTAAAATATAAAAACTAAAACTATGTGTAAAAATAAGAAAATTTATATAAGAATTTAATTAGCTATATATATATATATATTTTAAAAAATAATCCGAATTAATAAAAGGGAAAGGGGGAAGTTTATATTAAAATTATTTAATTTTTGTAAAATGATATTATATGTAATTTCGAATAGTTTAAAAATTTATTTTTTCATTTTATTAGGCTTATATTTGCATAGAATATTTTCTAATTCCATATTAAAATTAATTAATTCTTTTAGATATTATAAATATATTACCTTTAAAATAACGTTTTTATCTTAGCTATAAAATAAGAAATCATTATAATCTAATATAGTAATATAATACTTATTCTAATTTTAATATAATATAAAAAATAAGGAATAATTAAGATTAAAATATACCTAAATTCTATCCACTTTCGTATAATTTAACCAATATGATTATTTAGTATATTATTAAATTTATTAACCATTAAAAAAAAATTATTTATATATTTATTACTAAATAAAATATTGTATGTTTTAATAAAAATTATATTAATTGTATTTAATTGAAAATATTAAACGTTTATTAAATTAAGAATAGGATTAAATAAAGTTATAATTAATTCCTAGGCGGAATTAAACAAAATTAGGACATAAAAAGATTTGATATAGTAATAAAATTATTAAAAAGGGTTAAAACGTATAAGAATTATAAAATAATAATATAGTTTTCTGGTAATAGAGGTTTTATTAAAAATTTTTGAATATTAATGACGGGATACGAAAATTTAAATTTCTTTATCTTAAATATTATTGTTTTTGATAGCTATTTTATATTATATAATATAAATTAACCTACCATAAACAATGTAATTTATTTTTATTAATCGGTATTTGTTAAGATTGTTTAAGTATTTTATTTATATATTTTTAAAAGTTGGAATAGTTTTGTATAAAAATATTATTATAAAATATGCGAAATAAATAAATGTAAGTATATGTTTTAAAGAATATAAAAACTAATATTTTAATAATTTAAAAAAGGAGTATATGTCGTGTTTTTATATATGGGCTGGTATGGTATATTTAAATACCAAATATTATAATACTTAATTTGTAAAAAGATGTTATGAGGTTAGGAAGAAATTGTGGTATTTATATAAAAGCGTTTTATATAATATTATTAACACTTACCATTACTTATTATTTAATTAGGTTTTATTTTAGAACTATTATATATTATTAATTTTAATATATTTAGATTTAACTATTATAAATTTTATATAAATTCCTTTAATTTTAACAATTAACTATTTTTAATTAATTGGTTGAGTTTTTGGTTATTTAATAAATTTAATCAATTTAGTTTTATTTTTAATAATATTTGTTCAATTTTTAAGTTAATTAATATTCTTTGTTTATTGTAATACTAGATTTAAATATAGTAATAAAAAACCGACAATATTATTGGGATTTTAAAATTTTTTAAAATTTATGATCTTTTTAAATTTAAGGTTATTGGTATTAATTAATATAACTTGAATTCTTAATTACTTATATGGATTAAAGGATTAAAGCTGGTTCTTTATTAATAATATAGGGGATTTACATTTTTTATATAGGTTAATATTATTTTCTTTATCTTTATCCCCTAATAGGTCTGCATGGCTTTTTTCTGGATTTTAGGAACTAATTAGTTTTTGTTATTTATTAACTATTATTCTTTATTAACTATTAATTGGTTAATATATTTAAGTAATTAGGGGCTTATTTCTTAACTACTTTAACATTTTTTATTTTAATATCTTAAATAAGTTAAGAAATATTATTATTTCTTAATAATTTTGGATAATATAATTATAAATATATTTATATACAATTATCAATATTAAAGAATTTATTATTATAGTCATGGATTGGATAGTGGAGTTTTAAGGTGTTCTGGAGATAATTTATAAATAATACTATAACATCTCTTTAAGATATAATAATTAATAAAAAATTAAATGATTTTAACTAAATAATTTTGGATAAACCGGATTATAAGGATAGATATTTATTACAATTTAATACCCTTTAGTATAGATTATAGAATGGTTTATATTTTAAAGCTATAAATAATTTATTTATTTATGTAAGGTAATTAAATATATTATTACCTAACTAAAATCCTAATTATAATAAACTAATATATGCCTATAATTAGATTCTTATATCTTTATTAAAAATATATAATATCCAAACCAAAAAATATAAAAATAGCGCGATTCTTAAAAGATAATATTTAAATCTGGTTGATATTACCAATACGATACAAATAGTAAAAGGTTGGTTTATTTAAAGCAATAATTATTTTGAATATTTTATTTATAGGTGCTGATATATTAATATATTTTGTATCTAGTATGATCATTATAAACCCTTATTTAAGTGGTTAAATTTTATAATATTACTATTTATATATAATATTGTGGTATAAAAATCTAGCTTAAGGAAGAGATCTGGCTATAAAACGGTATGAACTATTTAATAGGGTTTTTTGGCCTTGTTTAAATCTTTATCATTTATATGGTAAAACTTTAATATACTATTAAAAATTTTGGGTAGGATTTTTACGTAGTTTTTGGTAGGAAGCGGGATTAATAAAGTAATTACGCCTTACAATTATATCTTTATTACTTTAATTTAAAAAGATATCTTTCTAATAGATTTACGCCATACCTATTTTATTAATATTACACCATATTACCTAAATATCTAATTATATGGATAGGATGGTAGGTATTTACCATCCATTCCAATCTTAAATAATTGATTTATATTTTAAAATTTAACCCCCCTATATC
>NW_026054559.1:600000-791238 GCF_022478715.1 Daldinia decipiens | reverse complement strand
TGGATGATACTATGTAAAATGGGTGTGTGCGACCATAAATGGTACTTATACTAAGAATATAATCACATGATCAGGATCAAGGTCACCTGATACACTAGCACCAGTTTAATAATTGCAGTAGTTTTAATTTATTAAGATTAAATAATCCATAAAAGTATTTTTAGGTATGATTATAAATTTGATAATATTATTTTGTATAATAATTTATTTACATTTATCGTTTATTATAATTGTAAAATAAGTAATTTAATTATTAATTAATTTAAAAATAAAGTTTTAATTAAAATTTATTTTTTAATTAATATTTAAATATTTATATTAATAAGGTTTTATTATTATATAATAAATATTTATTATTTAAATTTTATTGTGTTTTTTTATATTTGGAGAAATAAATAATAATATTATTATTTTATAAGATTAAATAATAATAATCTTTTTTAAAAAAATTATATTGATTTATTTAACGTTAAGAATGTTGGTTTTTAATAATATATAAAACGTAAGGCTTTAAATAAAAATAATTTCTTATAAAAATATTGTAATGGTAAACAAGACTTAAACGTCTTAACCTTGGATCAAGCTTTATTAAACCTGATATCAAAGACTTTTAAATAATAACTGATGAAAAAGAAAAGGAATGACTTGTATTAAAAGTGGATAATACTATGTAAAATAAGTATGTACAACCATAAATAATATTTATATTAAAAATATAATCATATAATTAAGGTTAAAGTCACTTAATATACCAGCACCAGTTTATAACCTCCTTTCGAATTTTATCGAGGCTATAAGATTAAATTCGATTTACGAAATAAGGGCTGGGACCTAAAAAAAAAGAAATAAAATAATATAAGTAAAGATCGAATTTTAAGTTTTAAAAAAAAAATTTCGCATTACCTAGGCTATTAAAGCTATTAAGGCTTTTAATTATTAATTTTATAGTATAGCCTTTTTAATATTTTAAGTATTATTAGGTTTTAAATCGTATCTTAAATAAATTTATATGTTGTATAATTTAACTAATTTAATTAAGATCCATTAATTAAGTATCCGATATTATTAAATTATATCTTTTGGTTATATAAAATCGTATAATAATGGGTCCGATTGTAATACTTGTTATTAAATTAAATATATATAAAGATCGTAATATAAAAATCGTAATATAAAGATTATATAAAAAATCGTTGTACAGCTTTACCTCCTTTACAATAAATTTAACTGATCTTATTCTTTTTTTTATCCCGGTATCGTATAACCCTCGTAAATAATTTTTGTAACTAAGTTATTTACCTCCCTTAATATCTTAATATTAACTTAAATAAGCCTTAATATTAACTAAACTCTTACTTCTTTTATAATAGACTTGGTGATTTATTAACTGATTGGTTGGTTTAATCTTTACCTTTTTTATTACTGATTTCTTATAATTAATTGTTTTGTATATTAGGTATAATATAACTTAAAAAGCATTATATACTGTCCCTAAATAACCTAAAATATAACTTTAAACGTAGTAACTGCCAATACTCTTACCGACCTTATCCCCGTATCCTTTACGCATTTAATAAAGCCACCTTTTATCTTTTAATATCTGACTAACTAAGATGCGCCATGGCCCTTACGTATCCTGAAATTAATAATTAAATCTTAATATAATAATGTTTCTTAAATTATATTGTATCTCGTATATCTTAATTTAAGGTATAAGAATATTAGTATTTTAAGGATCGTATTAACTTGATTAATAAGTAACGTGATCGTTAAGGCTGTTGATAAGGTTGTAAATGAGGCTCTCGATAAAGCTCTCGATAAAATTTTCGATAAGGCTATATCGTATATATTAACTGATATATCAAGATATGATTAAATTGATTGATAGGTAAATATTTTTAAATAAGTTAATATAATTGATATAAGGTTTAAATTGTTTGATTAGGTTATTTAGCTTATATTTAAGTTATTAGCTAAAGATATTAATGAAGTTATTGTAGGTCTTATAGGTTATAGGATTGTAAACCTTATTGATTGTAAAAAGTTATTCGATCAAGTTATAATAAGGTATTTTTAATAATAACGGTCTTTTTAAAATTAATGTTACGGGTTTAAGTTGTTAAAGGTTATTATTAAATAAAACTTAAACGTTTTGGTTTTGGATTAAGTCTTATTAAACTTAATATTAAGGATTTTTAAATAATAAAAATGATAAAAAAAAGGAATAACTTGTATTAAAAGTAAATGATATTATATAAAATAAGTATGTACAATTATAAATAATATTTATATTAAGAATATGATCACATAATCAAGGTTAAGGTCACTTAATACACTAACACCAATTTAATAATAGGTTTATTATTATATACTTTTTTAAAATAAAATTGTATAATGGTATATTTTAATGTTATAATGTGATTTGTTATGATTCTTTAAATAAATATTAATATAATTTTTATTCGAATTTTAACATTTAAATAATAATGTTATATTTAAATTTTATTTATAATAATATAAGTGTAATTTATATTTACACAAATATCTTCTTAATATTTTAATTTTAAAGATATAATAATATAAAATTTTAAATAAGTTTTAATTTTATATACAAAATCGATTTTAATATTTGGAAAGAAATTAATTAAGGATTATACAATAAATATATTAATTTTAATAAATATTTTAAAGGTTTTAAATAAATCGATAAAATTTTTAATAAATAAGATTAAAGGATTTAATAAAACATATTATTCCATTATATTATCTATCAAATACAATTTTAATAAAATGGGATTTACAATTATAATAATGTTAGTTTTTTTTAAATTATTTTATTATTAATTAAGAAATAAATCGAAAATTATAAATATTATATCTTATTAAGTTTTTATTAATAAATTGGTTAAAGGTTTATTTAGGTAAGAATCTTTTAATAAAAGTTTAAGATATTTTTATTAAATATAATAAAAAAGTTTATTTTAATTATTAATTTATTTACCATAAATTTTACATTGTGTTATTTTAAATTTTTAAATATTTATACCAAAATTAACTATATCTTTACCATTATTATTTGTTAAAAAAAAACCGAAGTTATTTAAGATATCTCCATAAAATATTATATTAAAATTTTTATCATTATTAATATATTTATAATCTTTTAAATTACAATCTTTAAAATTGTATAAACTTTTTTTAAAATCACCCGTATAAACTTTCTATTAAAGAGGTTAAGGATATTTTTTATTTTTTTAATTTATATTTAACTTTTAATCTTTATCTTTAAAATTATTAAATAAACTAAAGGTTTATTAATAGTTTTTTTTTTAATAAGATTATTTATTATATTTTTAATTAAAATTAAACTAATTATTAATTTGGTTTTTTTATTAATATTAATTGTAAGGATAATTTATGTTTTACTTACCATAATTGTTTTTATTATATCTATTAAATAAATAAATAAATTTAGTTTTTTATAAAAAAATAACCTTTTATTTGTTAATTTATTAAAGAAATTGTCTTAAAATTATATCTGCCATAGATTTAATTAATTACTTGATGGTCGTGTGACATTGACATAAAGGCACCTTATTGATGATAAGGTGTCCTTATCGTAGATAAGGGAGGAAGAAATAAAATACCCGATTTTACTGGATAAAAAGGTCGGATATCCACTATTATTAAAATATAAGAATATGCTATACCTAACTAACCTTAGATAGATTCTTCCCTCCTTAAACATTTTAATATATTAGTCTTAACATCATTAATTTACTTGTTATTGTTTTATTGTTATTATTATTATTCCTATTTATATACGTACTTATTAACATTACTTTTAAATTCTATAATTAAAAGTTTTAAAAATGTATTTTAACTGATTTTTCAAGAGATAATTACATATTTTAATGTTGTAAATAATATTATTAATAAATAAACAAAAAGATTTTCCATTTTTTATATTTAATAAAGTAAATAATTGATTTTTAAAATCTTAATATATAATATTTAAATATTTATAAAATCTTATTACAAATTTCTTATAAATATAATTTATAATTTTTATAAATAAAGTGTTTTGTTTCATATCCGTGAATTTTATTATTAATTATTATTATACTATATATTATAAATAAAAAAATTAAATTATTTTAATTTTGATTTTACTTTAAAATTTAGTAAATTTTTTTAAACGGTAAGTAAAAACGAAAACGTTTATATAAATAATATATTTTTTAAATAAAATAATATTAATAAAATAGGGATTTGCTTATAAGAAGTTAAAAAATCTTATTATCTTTAAAGAGATTTTACCGTTATGGTAGTTATTAACATTAATATTATTATTAATAATATTAGAAATATTATTTAATAAGGTTTATTTAAAGGCTTAAGTAATTATTTTTATTATAAAGTTAATAATAATAAGGTTATTACAATTAAAGTTATTTATTTTAATATTTAATTGTTAAAATTAATTTTATATTTAAATATAATTAATTTTAATAAATAGTGAATTTATTTTGGTAAAAGCTAGGTATATAAATAGAAAATAAATAAATAATTTTAAAATAAGATTATTAAATATTAAATAAATAAATAGTGTTTAAATAAGGTTATGATGGTAAATTATAATATTAGTAAATTCTTTAATAATTATAAGGTTTTTGGTTTTTGTTAAAAATTTAGGAATGTTTTATACAGTATTAGAAAAAAATGGAAAACTAAAGTAATTATTTGGAAAAGAAGATAAAAACCTTATTATTATTTGGATTGGTAGATTAATAGTTTTTAATAATAAAAATTTAAACTTTTGTTTTAGTTTTAATGTTTGTTTAATAAATAGAATTATAATAAGAAAAAAAACTAAAAACCCAATTTTAATGTTTTTAAAAGGTTTTAAACGAGGGAGTTAAGTTTGACGTTATAGTATTTTTGAATTATTATTATTTTTACGATATTATAATTATTGTTTTATAAAAGGTTATAGATTAATAAGGTTAAAGTTTAATGGGTTTATATGTAATGGTTATAATAAAGTGGAAATAATATTAAAATTTTATTTTTGTTTATTAAATTATTATAATTATTTGATAATAAAACGGGAAGGGGAAGTAGATCTAGTAAAAGGGATATAAGGTTATTATTTTTAAAGTTTAACAAACTTCTTTTATTAATTTTTTAAAAACGTTTTAAATTTTTTTTTATTTTTTATCTATTTGATAAAGTAAATGACGTTAGTGTTAAAAGTGATTATATTTTTTGAACATAAACTTAATATAATATAAGTAATAATAATGTTATTATTTTTTAAAAGAATAAGGTATAGGTGGTTTGTTTAAAGGAATTAAAGTAAGTATAATGCATATTTAATTAATTTTTTAAATATTAGTAAATTTAAACAACAAAATTATTGTGAGGGTATAAGCGGCGTTATTATTAAAGTGGAGATTTTTTAAAATAAATTAGTTTATTAATTAATTACTAATAAAATGGTTAAAACAAGCCGGATTAATTAATTGTTAATTAATTTATCGGGTAGTTTTTATATAATTAATTTGTTTAGAAAAAATGATGGTAATAATCTTGATTTGATTGAAATTTTAGTTTATCGAAACAATGGTGGTAATTTTTAAGATAATTAAGAATAGGTTTTTTTGTAATAATTATTAATGTTAAATATTTTTTAAAAGAAAAACAAAACGAAATGTGGAGTTACCAATTATAAGCATTAATTATATATAGTTTAATAATATTATATTATTTAAATTTGTAAAATATATTTAAGGGTATTTGTAAGATGTTTATTTATAAGATATAAGTACATATCTGTAAGATATTATTATTATACTAGTGGAACCTTATCTGTGATAGTTAGTTTGTCCCTTGCGTGCCTGGCAGCAGTTGCATATTACTACTACGTACAAGGTATTTAGGTACCTCATGTACCTATTGATGGTACCTAACACCTTCTCTTGCTTGTTTAAAACCTTAATCCCTTTAAAGCTGAGCAGATATTACTTTATTAAGTAGCAAATAAGTAAATCTCGCTTAAAAGGGGGCTCAAAATGTAATTAAAAGGACTATCAGATCTCACATATCCCCATGTCTTTCATATCTCTTTTTTATTTGGGATGGAACTGACTTGCATTCCCCCACATATCAACCACATTCAATTGTATCAAATATCAAAACCAATTATCGCCCGATGGAGCTCGAAAGTATGCCTTGATAAACTAATAGAGATAGATTCACTATACATACCAAGGTATCCCTAATTGACATTCATGTCATTCATGTCATTCATGTCATTCGGCCTGGCCACAGTTAGGATGACCTTCGTTTACTGCGGTTCGTCAACCAATAACGACCCTACACGGATACCGGTTCGGTTGCATCGCGCCTTTTAACATGACTTCGCCCGCATGTATGCAGCTCGGGCCGACGGTCAAGTAAGCTAGTTTTTAATGCTACGACGATTCTACATTAGCCATATAGCTATATCCAGTCGCGATTGGCGGATGGTTTAATACAAAGACATGGAGCCTACAGTCTAAGCCTAAGCCTAGCCACTAACTCGTCGCCTTTTTACTTGGTCTAAGCCGCGCCGTTGCCATTGTTAAATGTGCGTTGGCCCGTTGGGGCGGCCCGGTCCCGGGCAGATACGACATCCGTCGGTGTTCTCTAAGCATACCACGTCGGATTACACAGCATCTTTATGAGCTTTTAGTCTTCCCCGAGGCAACCTACCTCCCCCTTATTTCTTCCCTTCTCTTATCTTATCCTATACTATCCTGTCCCGTTCCTAGCATTGTGCGACTTAAATGAGCTCTTACTACCCCTATGCAACCCGTCATCGCTACCTATTCGACTACCTTTGATACCAACGTCGGAGAATGGTGGAAAGCTGCGTCTCGGGGCCTAATTGGGCCAATGCCCTTACCGAATGGAGCGGGAAATATCAATCAACAGTTCACTGCCCGTATGGATTATCTGCCTACCTACCTACCTAGGTACCTACTTAGGTAGTCTAATCAACTATGCACCTATGAATCAGACCGACAAACCACTAACAAATAATAACTTCATCACCCCTATTCCTTAGGAACATATGGATTACACAACCACATCGTGTAGCATACAAGGCAGTCGCCCTATTGTTCCAATATTACCCTCGGGAACAATTGATAATGGTAGCCTCAACAAGTAGCATCAAGCAAGGGGCGTAATATGATTCACGGCAAACCAGAGACGATTTCAACGCTATACCTTACGTAGGTACCTAGGGACCTGTTCAGGAACTTTCCGTAGCAAAAGCAAAGGTATTCATTACTACTAAATACACCATTGCTGTCATAGATCGGCTAGAATGGATTCCTTCCCGTCGAACCTGGTAATCCATCCGCCCATCTGTCCATCTGCCTCTCCCGAACAAGGTCCCGAACAAGAGTTGTCATTACCCCTGCATTGCTCATCGCCTCGTGAATGACCCTTGGAGGTCCAGGATAATCTAAATGTATAGCGGTTACGGCGTGTCTGCAGCCAATAATATTATCCAGAGCGGCTGAAAAGCCTCCAAGGCGTCTACGATAGTGCCAACATCAAAAGAAAAGGGGGATAGGTAGCCTTCTTAGTCGCTAACCTTAGATTCTTACGTTGACTCTAGAGATTAGGCCACCGTCATATAGATAACACTAGATGACACGGATATTCGACACCCCTGAGTTATTTTGATTTAACAGACGACCGAATAACTCCTTAGGGTTTGGATTGGTTACGCTGCACTATACGAAGTCACATTAGGCTCACCCTATAATATTGACTCTATCGAAACTTAGCTGTCAGCCTTGTATCAAAGTTATAGGGCACCCAAGTCGCCGGGGAACTTTCTCTTCTTGTGCAAGTTTGGCAGGGATCAACAGAGCAAGGGGAAGTTCCACAATCGCGCGAGGTGCCGTCCCCAATCCTATTCGCCAATCTTAAAGTGGTTTTTAGCTTTGCGGAGTTTGATATACACTATACTGGCAACACCATATCGACTAATTGGATTTACACTGGATTTACCGGATTGCGAAGCAGTATGTGAAATGTGTAATAGGGCAGAATGATGCCTAAATCACCAATGCGGCCATGATGTACAAGGCATCATTCCTGACCGACGGTTTCGGCACCAACCTCGGGCCATCTTTGAAAGCTGTTGGGTATCTACCTGTGTATGTGTATTAGCTGTATTAGCTTGGTAACGGCAATACCCTAGCGCGCAATCTGGCTATGCTGCTGTGATGAAGCGCAACTGCAGATGGACATCACGAAGGCAATTTACTCGACGCAATGTTAAACGAATATAACAGAATCTTGCTTCCTGTTATACAAACCCTGCTGGACACCTGTTCTTGTGCCTGACTCCCTCCCGAGGTTACACTCTCAACTCGAGCTGGCGGATTACCCAAGTTCGGTAGTCTTCCTAGCAAATCTTCACTCGACCAAGCTTGGCGAATATACTCTTGGCGAAATTACATGTTCTCGTTGAGTTGGACCGCGAACTGTCCAAGTGGAAATGCGCCAAGCCTGGAAACTTCCCAGCCTCTTGAGCTCATCTAGTTGATTATTGGAACTCGCATAATCAGCGTTGTATACACTCTGGGTACAGTTGAATTTCGCGACTTCATCTGTGGGTTATGTTTTCACCACCAACTACTACCTAACGTAAACCTTGAAGTCTGGTCAGAGAATAATACTCTTCGAAAGCAATTACTCACGTTCGGCCATAAGGGAACTCCTTCGTAATTACAATAGTCTTATTGGCAATTGCTATACTTCTCCAACTTTTCGAATCGACCAGATTTGAGGATTAGAGGCAATATTGCTAACAATAACAGATACGCACCCTATAACAGATTTATACTAAGACAATAACTATTCTGGCCTCTGGCTCTATCATTGATTAGGATAAATTAATGATACTACCTAACTACCTAATTTACATGGCGCTTCATTTACAGTCGCATGAGGATCCAGTGTCTCGTGGGAAAGAAGGATTGGGGAAAGGAATAGCTCATTTTATCATGATCATCTTCCCGGTACCAACGAATATATCCCAGCTGACGTATCGTTCCCAGCAGTCAAATTTATCATTTATAATTTATTATATACACACCCGAACCCCGGAAAATCTTCTGCACGTCCAATCCTTCGGCACGTGTCCTGCCGCTGTCATGCAGGCAGATCGGCTTTTCCCAGGTTTCGGCCGCACGGAACACGGTGCACTGCTCGGTCGAATGGCATCGTTTATCATCGACGGGAAAGCAATCCCGAGTGACGACTGCTGACCTGAGGTGTGAGAGAAGGAAGAAACAAGTCAGACTAGATTGGTGTACCTAGCCGCCAACAGCTAACATTACTGCTAAGAAAAGCACCCTTTTCGTATTGGAACACTTGCCTAGGTCACGAGGCCGTTCCCACTCGAAATATTATTCACTGATATACTCACCTAGTCGAGTTAGTACCAAATTCTATAATTATACTAATACAAAAGTTTAGGTTACTAAACACTCACTCAACCGCAGGCTGTGGAAACTAGCCGGGCAAGATGCAGAAATGAGAAGTGGTGTAAGTGGTGTAATGTGCCTCGCCCCTAAGCCACGGTGCATAGCCCGCCGCAAACTACCGTTGGCGGGATGGAGGGTTGGCAGGTTGGCGGGACTGGACCCCAAGCCACCATCTTCTCAGCCCTACGGTCCCAGATCCCGGCTTTACGTCAACGCGATCGTTTTAGTCTCGTCACGTTGGGAAAAACGTTCCTATCGTTCCCATCGTCCCCGGACCCCAACTGGAATCTTACTCATCCCTGAGAGAATACGGAAGTGCCATGTGTCTGATGCATGGTCATTTTTATATACTCCAGGGGCAGAGGATTTTCAATACTCACGTGGTCTACATGTGGCCTAGACGCCGTACAATTAATTCGTCCGTTGCTTGTTCATTTACGCGCCGGCCGCCACCTTCTGTCACCAGCGAAATTATCAAATAGAGCAACCGAGACTTGAAACACGGGCTCACGCAGACACAACGTGGTATTGCTTATTACTTCTGCTATAATCCTCCGGTACTCTCACTAAATCCCTTCACCTGTCGGACTCGACGCAATGGCACCACCGACTGAGCCGTATGTAGGAGGCAAAACTTCAAGTTCAAACAATCAAGGACCCCGTCGCAGCAGCCGAGATACCATACCATGCGGCCCAGCATCTATCTCCAATGCAAAACCAAGGTGCCGTAATTCCCACGCACGGAACCCCGAGGTGCTTTGAAACCGGCCCCCTCGTCGACTCTTACCTGGCTACCTATGTAGATGGCCCCCTATGAACCAGAGCCAACCTGATGGAATTCGGAATACGACCTCGTTAGTACACCATGTGCATGCTTGCATTAGGTACCTAGATATAGGGGCAAGCAGACACAAGAGACGCATGTACGAATGGATAGATAGGATCGCGTCGATCTATGCATTGCATTGCATAGGTACCTACCAGGTATGTATTGTTCACCCTGGACACTAAATCTTGTATGCCCGCGCCCTTCGCTTGAGTACCTTGCGTATTTACAAGGGAATCGCAATTAGTAATAGGCAATTGGTGCGTTTTCGAATGGCTACCTTAGGTACCTACCTAGGTAGGCAGGTGGATGGATAGAAGAGCAATGGAAGCGATTCGCAGTTTCGCGATAGCGAACTTTTCTTTGTTTTTCGCTCTCCTCGATTGTCTTGACTCGTACACCAGCTAGTTTATCAACCACTTATAATCAATTAAACCAGCTTAGATGATTATTAAGTTAATAGAGGCATTTGCATTCACTATGGGGTATGATGCTCTAACTGCCTAATCAGCCTGCCAGCCAGAACCGCCACCTCGTAGCTCTTCTCATCTCGTCGCCGTCATTTTCTTCTTGCCTCCCTAGACGGTCGTTATAAACTACTTAACGTGGACTCGAACTTAATATGTGGCGGGGTTAAAAAAAAAGAAAGCCCAATCTGCCGCCCGTCGTCTGCCGCTGGGGGATTGCGGGTGCGAAAAAATAGTAACAGACTGAATCAAATAAAGACAACTCAAACAGCCAAAACGATGCCACTTTTCCCTTCTTTGCTAGTTGTACAAGCATAGCCCTGGAGGGGGAGAGGCCATCCTTTCCTCCGCTATGCCTAAAGACTTTTTTTTTTCTTTCTTTTTGTCGTCCGAGAACATATTTTACTCTCTAATCTTGTAAAGATGTGATTGCCATGGTCGTGCCAAAAAGGGAATTTACCTTTCCTCTATGGTGATGCATTAGGGCTCTTAGTAGTAGGAAGCTACCAGAGCGCGAGAAATAGAAGTAAACGAAAACCCCTTAAATGCAACATGTGTAAAAAAAACACGCAAGACGCCGTGGGTGTATATTATGCATAAGTGATTTAGTCACCCTTGGGAGATGTAGGAGAGCTATTAAGTTAGCTAGTCTCGATATAGGATTGGGGAAGTTAAATGTTAACGTTAGAACATACTATTTAGGGCTGGTGCTGCCGCCGACACCGGGGGTTCTAGGAGAGTATTGAGGAGACTAGACTAATGTTAGCACGGGTCAAGGCCGTAGTAATAGGCTAGGGACTAACCGTAGGCGAGTACTTGGGACTCGTCGGGGATTGCTGCGCTCCTGGAGCTCTGTGCAGCGGGCTCGTCGGAGAATAACCCGTGGGGGAGGTGGGTGAGTAGTTCGGCGACACAGGAGAGTAGCTGGGTGAAGTAGCGCCTACATGATGAGGAGACGTGGGGCTGTAGGCGGGACTTGTTGGGGAGTAACTCGGTGACGTGGGCGAGTTCATATTAGGTGACGATGGAGAATAATGCCTGGGCGATGTAGGAGACGTAGGAGAGTAGACAGGCGACGTGGGACTGTAGTTCGGGCTCGACGGACTTGCACCTCTGAACTGAGGCGAACTGGGGGAAAAGGATGGAGACGATGGACTGAAGCGTGGTGAGCTGTTGTATTGGCCTCCAATCATCGGTGATGCCGGCGAATAGTTGCCGCTAGGTGAGCTTGGAGAATAGCCACCAGCACCATAACTGCTGAAAGGGGAAGACGGAGAGGCACCACCAGAGAATGGACTTGTAGCACCGGGGCTTCGTCCTCCGTATGGGCTAGCGCTTCCAAACCCTCCATATTCCGTTCCGAAGCCCGAAGGCGAGTCGGAGCCGGCTCCAACAATAGGCGAGAAATTGCCCATACCCATGGATGGGGAAGCCAGGGATATTCCGTAACCAGAATCGGCCATCGGCGAACCGGTGTCGTACGGGGTCGCAGCTCCTTCGACTGAACCTCCCTTAACAGCCATTCCAGGCATCAAACCCATCCTGGAGTTATCTGAGATGACAGTTTCAAGCATCTTGGGATCCAGGAAAACATCGAGGTGGCCTGTCCCCATGGGAGCCAGCTGTCCAAGCATGACGTTTTGTGAGATACCCTTGCAGTCGTCCACTTCACCCATTGCAGCAGCTTCTAAGAGAATTTCGACGGTCTCCTCAAAGGAACATCTCATCAAGGCTCCAGTGTCGGCTCTGTTGATACCGTGACGAGTAACCGCGGCGATGCTACCTCTATATGTCATGACATCGACCAAGAGAGAAAGATGTCGCTCATTGACGTATGAACCATCAAAAGCCAGCACTCGTCTCAATTCGTTAAGGAGCGCAGACCGAGCCGCTTCGATACCAAAGACATCAACAGTCTGCCATAAGTCGTTCGTAATAGTACGCTTAGCATCTACGCCAGGAACCGCCAGGACATCACGTAGGGCCGTACCAGTAGTATCAAGGTACCATTCCTCACAGAGAGGGCTATCCTTCGATTGAATCATAGCGCCGCTCTTGTCAATGGCGATCCTCGTTCCCTTGTTCAGGAAAGCACGCTCAATACCCTTGATTCCACGGAGTGTAAGGTTCTCCAGAAGATGCTCACCTAACCGCTTAAGCATCACATCGTCTTCGATGCTCTTCTCGGGATCATCTTTATCTTCCGGCATTGGGCGGATACGAATCACCTGCTGATCCGCGTTATTGTCACTGCAGATAACGGCTAGATCAGTAGGGTATTCCTCTCTGAGGCGGATGGCAACATCTTCCACGGTGAGACCCTTATCGAGCATCTTCTGTCGATCCAGGACGAAACGAAGCAGCCATCGAGATTGCCTGTCAATGGGGGGCTGGCTGTCGTCGGGAAGCAAGAAATACGAGCTGATAAAATCTTCATCTTGCTCGATTTGAGTCGACTCGATGTCGGGGTCGTAATAGATCTCAGTCATTGCCGTGACGGAGCGCAGATTAGTGTGCTCAACCGCACTTCGAAGCTTCTTTGCATGGTCCTGGGAGGTGTTACCGTCCAAGTAAACCATCATCGAAGGTGTCTTGATGTTGCTGGCAACGTTGAGAATTTCCTTTAGACGAGGCACACCAAGAGTGACGTTCTTCGAGGAGATACCCGTGAAATGGAAAGTGTTCAAAGTCATCTGTGTTGCAGGCTCACCAATTGACTGCGCGGCTAACACACCAACCATCTCGCCAGGGTTTACCATTGCCCTAGACCATCGGTTTTCTAATTCGCCAATAACATGGCGGAAAGCTAGCTTGTCCAGGCGGTGATGCACCGCAAGACGCTTGTATGCCAATCGTGAACGGAGCAAGGCCTTGAAGAGCTTGGTTGAGTTGTCGTCAGCTTCTCTAGACACGTCATCAGAGCCGCGAACCACAACCATTCGCTCTAATAGATCTTTCACCACGGGAATGACGTCTTGAGGCGAGAGGTTGCTTCGCCTTGCATCATCAACTTTAAGGAGCTTCTTGGACGACTCAATAATACGACCTATGTTCAAGGGAAGTTGGAACATTTCTTCGAGCTTCTCAGAATCCTTCTTCAGATCTCGAAGGTACTCGCGATCTTTGCAAATGGCTTCCCACTCCATATCCAAAAGTTCCTGAACATGTGCATCACCAACAAGGTCTTGCCCATATTCCAGAGCATCGAGCACACGCGGGCGAAGACCTTCCATCACATCAATGCGGTACCGGTCCTCGAAATCAGCATCTCTTATAACCCAGTGATCCATGGGCTGCTTCTCGATATGCATAGCATCGAGACCATCCTCGCCATAGATGAACTGAATAATGTCGCCAAGTGAATTGCGAACTGTACCATCGTATCGAGCGGAAACATCCTCGAGGGCTTTGACAAGACGACGCTGAATGTAACCAGTTTCGGCCGTCTTGACGGCAGTATCAATGAGACCTTCACGACCAGCCATAGCGTGAAAGAAGAACTCCGAAGGAGTTAAGCCACGAAGATACGAGTTCTCGACAAATCCACGGGCTTCCGGGGAGTAGTCATCCTTGGTGAAATGCGGCAAAGTTCGATATTTAAAGCCAAAGGGAATACGCTTGCCTTCGACAATTTGCTGGCCGACAAGAGCAGTCATCTGAGAGATATTGATAGACGAACCCTTCGAACCAGAACGAGCCATAACTACAGCGTTGTTGAGGTCCTTGAGACTGTTCTCAGTGGTGGTACCCGCCTTGTCACGGGCGGAGTTGAGAGCCTTAGAAACCTTGCTTTCAAAGGTTTCTCGAACATTCATACCAGGGAGAGCTTCTAGCTCATTTGCTGTTGCCTGTGCAGTCAACCGGGCTACCTCGTCTTTCTGTTCGTCGATGTGAACCTGAATCTTATCAATTGTTATCTTGTCTGGAATCGTATCACCGATACCAATGCTGTGACCATTGTGCAAGAGCCAGTAATTCACAACGCGTTGGCACCCATTAAGAAAAGCCATCGCGCCTTCAGGACCGAGCTCGTTGTAACAAAGATGAATGATACCTCCGCTAGAGGCACCGACATTCTTCTTTGTAAGCAGGCCGAAAAGTAGCTGTCCAGACTGAACAAGGAGCCCATCATCTACTAATGGGAGCCACGGGCCGCTTTGAGGTTTGGTATAGATACTGATCTCCTTCGGGATGATCATGCTGACGATCTGTTTTCCTGTCCAGCGAGGTCTCGGTCTGAGAATGGCAGGCTGGGGGATAACGCCATCCCAATCGGGCACCCACAACATGATATTGTAGACCTGCTCCTTCGTCATGAATACATCCCGACGACACATCTTGTACACACCAGCCAGAGTATCCTGGACAATACCCATCAACGGCCCATTACGTTGGGGTGAAACAATGTTCAGAGGCACCATGCAAAGCTCGCGGATCTCAGCTCGCGTTTCCTCAGTCTGCGGCACGTGAAGATTCATCTCATCGCCATCGAAATCGGCGTTATAAGGTGAGGTGACAGATAGATTCAGTCGGAAGGTGGAATAAGGCATGACTTTGACTCTGTGACCCATCATAGACTCCTTATGAAGGGACGGCTGACGATTGAAGATGATATAATCACCATCCTGAAGATGTCGTTCGACCTTCCAGCCATACTCGAGATTGATTTGACCAGCACGTTTGTGATGTCGCAGATCGATTCTGGATCCATCTGTTCTGACAACATACTTGGCGCCGGGGTGTTCGTTGGGTCCATTTTGGACAAGCTTGTGGAGGCGAGAAATATTGTACGGCGTGACAGTCTCGGGGTATGTCAACGTTCGTGCAATACTCTTGGGGACACCAACTTCATCGAGCGAGATATTTGCGTCACCAGTGATGACAGTACGAGCTGAAAAATCGACACGTTTACCCATCAAGTTACCACGCAGTCGGCCTTCTTTTCCCTTTAGGCGTGCCCGAATAGACTTGACCGGACGACCGCTCTTCTGGAGTGCCTGAGGCTGACCGGCTATGTCGTTGTCCATCATGGTGGCAACATGGTACTGGAGGAGTTGTTGGAATTCTTCAAGGATATGAGCAGGTGCGGCCGTCTGAATTGCTTGGCGGACGTTGCTGTTGGCACGGATAATATCACCTAATTTGTAGGTCAAGTCGTCCTCGTTTCTTAGGCCTTGACCGGTACCATCCATAGAAATACTAGGACGGACTGGAGGTGGCGGGACAGGTAACACCGTAAGAAGCATGTTCTCGGGTCGAGCATACTCGGTATTCAATCCCATATCCCGACAATCCTCATCAGTGATGCGCTTTAGGATGTTGAGAACCTCGGTGGCTTTGAGCTCCTTCTTCTCGTTGCCCTTGACACCATCTTCGTTCACCGTTTTTTGGTGGGACCATAGTTGGAGAGCTGTTTGACGAATCGCAGGCTGGAGGCTGCCGCAACCACCATGGCCCTCTGTCTTTGGTTTGCTACCTGGTTCATATTCCTTGTCTTCGTCCTTTGGAGTCTCATTGCTACAAACTCTCTTACCCTTGCAAACGATCCAAATAGCCTGGAAACGCTTTTTCGGGTCTCGAATGTTCACGGCAGCCTGGAATTCTGGATTGCTCTAGGTGGGGTCAGCATCAACAAGATTCAGGTTAGCCAGGAAGTAAGAAGATACTGACTCTGTCGTCCAGAACCTTGCTACAGTACGGGCAGACGATCTCTAGTATCTTCTTGACTTTCTTGATGTAACCCGGGTGGTAGACAGCTGTTGCCAATTCAATGTGACCGAAATGGCCATTGCATTCGGCCATAGCCTCTAAACAAGTGGCACACTTGAACTGGCGGTCTACCGAACCAAGGCGGGGGTCATTTAGACCATTCATACGAGGCTTCGTCCGGGTTTCGTCCATAGTCTCGGGGTAAGTGATTGCCGCAACGCTCGCACCCTTGATCTCTTCGGGGGAGAGAAGACTGAATTGAATCTCTTTGATGTCCTTGAGAGGCGCATCGGAGTGCGCGAAATGAAGGTTCGCCATCTTGATGGATTCGTTGGTTGATAAATATTAGTAGTTGAGTTTATAATTTGATGGAAAATTTTGATGATCGCGTAGAAAGAGTGGTTTCGGTTAATGCGCGGTGTGCAAAGGCCTGGGTCGAAATGAGAGTATGGTGGGAAAAAAAGAAGAAAAAAAAAGTAGTGAGTTGTATTATTCCGTCGGATCGTGACTCGTAGAAGGAGATATAATGCCGACCAGGCAGCTGAATTATTTACAACCGGCGGCGAAAGGCACAATAGACGTGCTAGTTGATACAAGAAAGAATGGCGCTGGAGGGCCGTTTCCAACCAGGCCAGAGGCCCGAGGAACACGATTAGTACCGTTCCAGCGCGCGCGCAGGTCGAAAAAGAATCGCGAAAATCGAAAAATCGCTATGCAGACGCGATAGTTAGTTTCGGATAGTCGCAGGGAGGGGACTGATTCGGTATCCGGAGCGCGTCGTGATGTTTCGTCAATCGTAAGATTGTTGTTATGGTTGTGAGAAGCCTTTCTTGGAAGGAGTTGAGAGGACCAAGGAATAGTGAGGCAGAAGCCGCCACGATTCTACGCTAAGCCAAATATGGAACAATGGGTCTTCGGAAGCAAATTTCTCCATGCGGCTGATCAAGACCTCAATCGGCAAGGTACCTTAGGTACATACCTACCTAAAAGTCCCCTAAAAGTCCCCTAAAAGATACCTACGATGAGAAACAAGTATGTACCTAGGGTTCCCCCACACAACGCTTGAATGTATTGAAATTAACGCCGGAGGTTTGGTGTAGCTTCAAAGTCACAGACAACCCAAACTCTAAAATATTAAGGTCGATCAATGCATGTCGGTACAAAGAGGTACATGTATGTATTCAAGAATTCAATTTAAGGTTTAGTCGTATGACCTTGGCGAAAAAAATTGCAGCTGCCCGATGAGTCAAACAACAGCCAGAGAGTACCTACCTATTATTTGCATTCCACAAAGGATCAGTATAGGTACCTAGGTACTTACCTACGCAGGTATGTTAGGGAAGTACTTGCCCAGCAAACGGGACCTAAACGGGCAACGGGCAACAGGTATCAGGTAATCAATCAATCCACCGCGCGGCATCGATTCACTAACCCACCGACATACCTGTAAATACATATCATCAAACGACTGGTTCTACAAACATACGATGTAACAGTCTAGTGTTTAAATAATTGTTTTTACTGGGCAATTTGTTAATGTTAAGGGATTCGTTTCATTAGGAGGCCACTAACCTAACCCAGTTAGAAGGTACTATTATCTATCTTACTTCTTCCTACCTCTTGTACCCTTCGCGGCTGTTTTCTTGCCTCCAGCTACCTTTTCTTCGTCGGGCGCTTCACCCTCGTGGCCTTCGCCCAAGCTTCTTCGCCGAACCGTACCCGTCGACACTGCAACGAACTCTTCCTCGCTGTCGCTCTCCCCAAGATTAAATAGTACAGGCATCCGGAACTCTGCGCCGTCGATGTCCTCGTGATACCCTTTGCTTAGATCCGTTGTTAATACGTCGATGTCCTCGTCTTCCCTGTCCAGCCTGCGCTTGTTAATCTCCTCCTGCGGGTGGATATCGAACTCGTCCTCCCTCTCTATATACTCTACATTCTCCTCGACCTCGACAAAGTCCGGTGCCAGTGCTGACCAGCGCTGTGGCGTAGTCACCGACCAGATATAGATGCGGCCGGTTTCGAGTCCGCAGGCGGCTAGTACAGCTCGGTGCGGGTGCCACTCAATAACCCCTTGCTCCTCCTTAGGCCCCTCCAGCATTCGTACCAAACTACCATGATTTCGTTCCCATATATATAATTCGTGATTGTTATATGTAGAGGCTGCCACGTACTCTCCGGTGGCGCTGAATGTGACATGGTTCCAAGAAAGTCTGTTGACAACATCCTGAAACTTGTGTTCCAATGGCATCTGTATCGTATCGGGGTCGAGATCCTCTGCTGATAGATTTGGCACATGGAAGGTTCTGATGATACGATCCTGTGAATTGACCAATAATTCACGGCCAGACCCTGTCAGCCGTAACGTAGTCACTACCGAACTGCATATCTTTTCTGACCATATGATTTCGTGGCTGGTCGCGTCTATTATGTTGAGGCGACCTTTATTTGTACCTGCTAGGACATGATCACCTGTAGCTGTCCACACGGTGACAGTTGTCATCTGTTTTGCGTCTTCTTTAGCATGTTTCTCCTTCGTCGCTGCATCGACATCGGCATTGGATCGTTTCGGCGCAGAGGGAAGGGTATGTTTGACATCGCTCGGGCCACTCATGTCAACAATAGATGGGGCCTCGTCGAATACGGACGCAACGAATAGGTTACTATAATGGGCGCTGTGGTCAGCACTTCTAGTCATTAGATCGTTAATACGAGCAATTCTTACTGATTCCAAGGATGCAAATCTGCCGTGTAAATGGGTGCACGAAAGCGCACTTCTCGATACCTCGTGCCGTCTTGAAGATCCCATAAAACGGCCCTCCAGCCTTGACAAGCGGATAGCAAATACCGACCACACCTGGACCAGCTAAGTGAAGTTATTGCCGCTCTATGACCTCTTAACTTCCGCGCCACGCCCATCGTTTCGAGGTCCCAAACTACTACTGTGCCATCGACGCGACCTGAGGCCAAGTAGTCGCCTCTGCGATTGAAGCGGAGACATGTCGTATGGCCGGACCGGATCGTATTTGTGATATTCTCGGGATAGTCCTGGAGCAGGTAGTCGTCGGAAAGCAGCAGATTCATATCGGCGCGTTCATGTCTTGCGGCTCGGGAAAGGATACTAATTCGTTTGCAACGTGCTGGTTGGGTGTCGAGACATGCATATACAACTGTTAAACAATTGTCGAAAGGCAGGTATTACAAGTTAAAGTTGCAGTTGTAGTTGTAGTTGTAATTGATCCGATATTTTTCAAATTCAGCTTCCATCAAGCATGTGGCAGAGGCAGGTACCTTCGTAGCCTTGCAGCTCGTGCAGATAGCTTGCAGGGATCTTGACAGGTACTTCTTAAATGTCCCCACTGGTTCCCCACTCTGCGACAATCCCGGCAGTGGGCGTCGATGACTCAGCAGTAATACATAATCTACCTATGTACCTAGTTAGTTACAAGTATCAAAGTACTTTTATATACAATCTTCCATCCATTAGCATCTGAATATCAAGCATTTACTCTACATGCATCTATTTATAGTATATTTTCTATGATAAAGCCAGCAAAATGGCCAACTCGAGGCAAGTCATTCCCTTTAGGCAAATATGTAGATCTTATATAATCTAATCCTAACCTCAGATTTGAGTATGTCAAACAATTTGAGCAAATCGACAACCTACTGCCGAACACTTGGATTGTGGTCAGAATAGACGGTAGAGGATTCACAAAGTAATGCTCCCAAATATAAACATCCTTGTCTCGATCCTATTCTGATGTGTATTTCCGAGATAGATTGTGTGCCAAGTATAATTTCGAGAAACCCAATGACCGTAGAGCTCTTGACTTGATGAACGCTGCTGCCAAAGCCGTCGTAACCGAAATCCACGACATCACTGTTGCCTATGGCGTTAGCGATGAGTTCAGGTATTACCTCTCGCCTATAAAAAGATAAATGGCCGATACTAAGTTTTATCAGCTTTGTCTTCCATAAGACATGTACTCTATTTGAAAGGAGGGCGAGGTAAGTCACTCGGGAGCCACAACGTTTGAGTACATCTTACTCAAAATGTGTAGCAAAATCGGTTCGACGATAGTCTCGACGTTTACTGCATACTATATCCACCTATGGTCAACTTACTTTCCAGATACGCCATTATCGCCACCGCTTCCTAGCTTTGATGGCAGAGCTGTTTGCTACCCTAGCGTACAGAACCTACGAGACTATATGAGCTGGCGCCAAGTAGACTGTGAGGGTTCTCTCTACAACCAGCCAGATCACAGATGCTGATGAAACAATAGGCCACATCAACAATTTGTATAACACCACGTTCTGGTCGCTCGTCCAGCTACCCCCTGGGATGGACGCTAAGGCTGCCGAGCAGCTATTATCTGTGAGTCGTCTTACTCCCACGACTAAGCTAGCCTAACCAGCATGCAGGGTACTCTCGCAGCTGATAAGCATGAGCTTCTTTTCTCGAGGTTCAAAATCAACTATAACAACGAGCCGGATATGTTCAAGAAAGGGAGCGTAATATATCGAGATGTCAGTTATATTCACTACTCTGTATAGTCTGGTCGCCGTGTTAACGTATACAGTACGAACTCGTCGAGCCTGGAAACGACGTAGCTAAGACTGCCGATGAGCTGGCAGAAGCCGTACGACAGTCCAAAACTCAGGAAGACAAGGACAAAAAGCGACGGGCGAAGGCGAAAGTGCTGGTCGATCATGTCGACATTATAAAGGATGACTTCTGGGAGAGACGGCCTTGGATACTGTCAAATAAACCAGGCAAGATCCCCAAGGAAACATAATAAATTATATTCGAACCAACTTGGAACCCCCTTTCCGCCCCTTGCTTAGATCAAGTTGGGTACACGTGCATGCGCTTTAGAGATATATCAATTCAAACACAATTTAAAGCACAATGAGAAGTAATCTACGAGTACCTAGACAAGAGGCCGTAGTATATGCTTGGGAGGTCAAGGATATCCTCGGGGTAGTCCTAGTTGTAATTTTCCTCTTCGTCGTTATCGCGGCTGTAAATGCTGCGCTATGGGAATATTGCGGCGACGCGCAACGGAGACAGCAACAGCAACCTGCTCACGAGGAGCATGAGCTACAACAGTAAGCCGGCTGTCCATCTCTGGTGATTAACCTTGTCCGAAAAGGACGCTAACTTAATGAACCCTTCGGCGTAGATCCACGAATGCACCACAGAGTGTGCCGCAGAGCTAGTATATCGCATCCCGACCATCGTGAACCCGAGGAGAGAAGCTCCGGGTATGAGAACTTCAATGAGTAAATTGCTTTCTTCCCTCGAAATCCTCTACTCATCCCCCAGACGCTACTTTAAGCCGTCTCTTCTCCTCTTTTCGCTTCCTCCTCGCCTGTCTCCTTGCGCGACGCTCTTCCTTCGTCTCGCCAGCCTTTATCCGTTCCCTCTCCACCTTCTTCGCCTTTTTCTTCTCGACCTTCCTCGCAGCCCGTTCTTTGACCTCTTTCCTCGCTTGCTTCTCTGCTTTCCGTAGCTTTTTGGCTTGTCTTCTAGCCCCCCTCTCTTCTTTCGTCTCTTTCCCGTCTACACAGGAAGAAGCCTCTGGCGTGCCAACGCCGCTATCTGGAGGCGTCGGGAGCCCCGTCACCAGGCTCTGGCCTACGGTCCCTTCTATGACTCCGCCGCGCACGAATGAAGAGTACAGGCCCCGTGTGCCTATGTATTTACTAGCTGCGCTGCGAGAGGTGATCTTTTCGAGCGCGCCGCCTTTAAGGGTCTGCTTCATGGTGCCGGTCTTAGTGTCGATGCCCTTGAGGGCCTGGTCGAATGCATTAAGCCACCATGCCTCAGCCTTGTGATCACCTTTCTTGCTTCCGAGTCCGCTACCGTCGTCGTTGCGCTTCATCAGCAAGTGGTGCGTCAATCCCGTGCTGTCGCTCGTTGGATGCAGCGTGTGTCCTTTGCCCCGCCACCCTTGGGCGGTCAGGAGGGCGTGCGCGTCCATTATGAGGATGGTAGAATTGGCTATCGGTCGGACGGGTATGCTATGGGCTTGGTGTGTATATATGCCCTTCTCAAAATCTATCTTAAGGATGCATGTTGTGTTTTTGTATTGATGGTTTATGAGAGTTGCACCGAAAGTTGCATTTGGCGCAAAGTTGAATGGCAGGAAAATTTTAGTGGGCTTAATTGAGTTATCTATATCGCTTAATTGCATTTAACCTAACTGTTGTAACTAGGGTTAGTTAGTTAGTTGATTAGTTATCTTAGTGCTACTTTCAGGTCATTTGGTTGAACATAAAACAATTTTGAATAATTTAAATCGTAAAGATACGATATAACTTAGGTAAGGTAATTAACCTAGTAAGTTTCCTATAATACCTTATACTTTAAGTTAGATATTTACCCAAAGTTTCAAACCCGGCCTCCTATAGTAGCTGACTAAAATTGGTATTGGTCTAGCTTCTCATAGTCTCATATACGAAGAGTCAAAATACTTATATTAAAAGAGGAATGGAAGTTTGCCCTTACAAACATTATAAATTGTATTTGCTTATGATGATATCAACATGTTTAAATTGATTATGTATACATTATCCCGTCTTATAGTTAAAACGGCAGTGTTTGTCTTCGTATAATGAAGAGGCCATCCTAAACTTGAGCACTTCATAGAATCCTCCATCCAGATGGATCGATCCCTGGATTATGACGAATCCCGGCAACCATATCCTTGGGTTAACCATTATCAAATACGACTATGAACGTGATACTACCACTGGATCCTTCCGTGAGCTGCGGCTAGGTATTTTCCTCTCCCCGGACTAGCGAGGCAAAGCATCCGACCCGAAGGACGGGATTTACATCTCCGGAATGCGCAATCTGCCTTGTCATTCTTCGACGACGATCTTACCGAAAAAGGCACATGCAAACCAGAGATCATGCAACATATTAAGGCCCTTTATATTAGAGGCACCCTCCTATATCGTTAGCATTCTGCTCCAGGGGAGATCTTTTAGAATTAGATCGTGAACTTAATCAGATAAACTTTCATAAAATCGAAATATTAGATGAAGTTTTTCCAAGGAAATAATTTCTTATTGTCCTGCTTCTAAAGTAGATGTTTTAAAAATTAACACCAGATTAAATGAATCAACAGAAAATGTAAAGCTTGTTAGAAACATACCTACTTGGGTAGATATTAGCTATCAACTAACTATCATATAAAAGTAATTTATTTAACAATAATGTACCTAAGGTTAGAGAGATCCGGGCTGCAAGAAGCTGTACAAATGACTTATACGATACAGTACCTTATTAGGATGGGTTCTATAAGGTATCAGGTACCTAACATACATGTACAATGCAAGTTCATGTTGCCCGGGCAGCTACATCATACTTCGTTTAGGTACAAAAGAACCCCAAAACTTGACGCATTCCATTTACATGTAGGCATTGTACCTGATCCACTACTAGGGCTGAAAGATAAGCGCATAGGCGCGGGATGTCCCACTAAAAGGTACCTAGGTACGTACAACATCACCGCCAAACTCGGACCCCGCAACTGCCAGTAGTGAACTTTAAGGTTGTCGCCATAGAAATTAAATTTATGTTTACTTTTAACCTCAACAATAACAACAACCAAACACATTGCAATATTCAGCGCTCGCGGTCTATCCTGTATCTACATTGCTAAGCTATCTTTACTAGCAATTGGATCAATATCTCTAAATCAATTACTTCGTATCACTCATTAAAGCATCAAATATCTACCTTCTTTCATTGGTATCGCTATCCTCTCTCAAGCGACATCCCTCTCATCAGCGCAACACTACGAGCAATACAAAAGGCCAAAGCCGACCATATAGCAACTGAGATCCTCGCCAAAAAAGAAAGCAACAAAAAAAAACTAGACAAAATGCTCCGTCGCCCACCAACAACGCTTACCCTCACCGCCGAAGATGTCGCCGCGTACGAAGACCGCCGCTTCGCAGCCATGCAAGCCCAATCGCAAAACCAGACAAGCTCACGCGCGACCTCTCACCCGTTACAACCTCAACCTACCGCAATGGACACTTCTTCTTCGTCCGCAACCCCGTCGCCACCACGAATCGAAGACGACGAAGACATGCAAGACGTGGACGTGGACGTGGACGCAGACGAAGCTGATACAAGCGATCCCTTCGTAATGGCGCCCCGCCGCGCCGCCCGCGAACAATTCAGCAGGCGCGAGCAGTCACCTGGCCAGGCACGCGCTGCATACCTTCAGCAAATGCGAGCAACACGGGGCCAACACACCACTCCAACCGCACCAGCCCCTTCGACACGAATGCAGCGGATCACGGGCACGAGCGGGAGCACAGGGCAGACAGGAAGGACGACGGGGACGGCTCGGTCAGCAACTAGCAGACAGGGAAGCACGGAGCCAACTACCGTGGCCCCGCCACAAGCACCGCGTATGATGACGCGGAGTAGAGAAGAGCGGATAGGTATTGCGGGATCAACGGCGGGGACGGGGTCGAGACGGCGTTAGGACCCTGCCATTGCGATTATCCGTTAATTTTTGCGTTGCTGGCGTGGGCGTGGCATATCTGGCTGCTGCTTCTTACCTTTAAGGATTAAGGAACTAGATCATATGGGAATGGGGGCAATAACTAAGGACACACTTGATTTGACATGCTAGCCATGCTAGAAAGACAGCGAAATAGTAAGTCTACCTTATCTCCTATTTCTTTCTATATTATGGTTCCCGAGTTACGAAACGTGGGCAACCTCTGTTCTGAGGCAATCCCACACCTAGGACCATGTTTTAAAAAATGCATTGCTAACATTCATTCCACAGTGAAGACTTCCAATATATATAAGATACACACAAATACTCTTGCAGTCCTTTTTGCAAGTATCGCCAGCCCAGCATTTTCACCATCGCTCAACGCCAAATCCAACATATCCAGCTCACCACAGCTACAGCGCCTTATCTATCTACTCTCCACTCCCCTCTCTTCTCCCCCACAGCAAACCAAGCACCACCCATCCCACCCATCTCCCCATCTACCAAAGTACAGCGAAGCCCCTCTCGGAACAAGTTCCATCTAGTCACAAGCTCGCACGCACAGAACCCTAGCATTTCGCATCACGAGATAGCCCACGGCTCTTCTGTGTTCCAGGAGCGACTTCGTCCCTGCTAGTCAGTCAAGCGCTGCCCGATAGGTAGCTGCATATTGCATAGCAGGCCGATTTAATGTGACAAAGATGGACTTCCTACGGGAGAGGTGGAGACTAGGAAATGATAGCCGGGGCAGTGAGTTTAAGGGGTGCTGGGTGTCTTGCTTGTTGCGCGTGAGAAGGGGGTGGGTGAAAGGGTAGATGGGCAGGCATCTGCTTGTTTGTTTATGTGGGTTTGTGGATGCGATTCAAGAAGAGACTTTCAGCAAGAAAGACGAAGGAGTAAGTTAATTCTCATTCGCCCCAAACCTTGAGCTACTCAAAAGCTGAGGTTTAGTTCTCTCCTATACACCTTGCCTGAGCTCTCGTTGCCGTGTACTTCAGAAACGTGCTGACACCTGCTACCGTAGTGCTGCAGAGAGGACTCAGATGAAGGAGAGGAAGGGAAGGATATATATCTCTGAAAACTTAGGTACGATTGTACATATTGTATCAGAGATTGAAGATCATTGGCTATCTTGTTAGCATTCCCAGCGTGTGGAATACAAAAGCTACCTCATATAATAGATGGATGTCTAGAAAGCACCTAGTAGAAATTCATCAGGGCCGAAGGCATATTCGCTAATGTCAACACTACAACTGAAAATGATATATCAAAAATACCAGGGAATACTGTCCATCTACGAAACCAGGGCTAGGCCTGTAATATATCACATAGACGAATCACGGTTACAATTTGCTACACCTCTACAGGTAATGAAGCATTGCACTCTGCATTGAGAAAGACTTCGTAATCAACGCCTCCTATTAGGCTTGACTAGTAATATACACACACACTTGGTCCATTGCTTTCCTTCCTTCCTCCTCTGCCATGACTCGATTCCGGGACCAGCAGATAGCAACGGTAGCCTACTCATTGCAAGTCTTGAGGTGTTAAATCCATCCGCCCCTCCGTCCATTCACTGACCACTGACCACCTAATCATCGTTTCCTAGTGAAATGTACACGTACGAGAAAAAAACAAAACAAAAAAAAGGCAACCCATTTTGGCCAGAGTCATATCCTCTTGTTCCCAACGCCAATGCCATGCGAAAAAAAAAAGTGAATATATTTGAGACGATATATTCATTACTGTATTACGTCCCTGATGACCCCGATGTAGGCGGCTTCAGCTTGATCTTCAGCTTGGGAGGGCCTTTTGGTGCTGGAGGGGACGAGGATGGTTGAGGTTGCTTCGGCGGCGCGGGATTAGTTGGCGCTGCTGATGGGAGCGGCTTGCGCATTTCTGGAAGAGGTTTTCGTGGCTTTCCGTTGTTTCCGCTTGACTGAGAGGAATGTGACGGTGCTTTCAATGGAAGATTGGGTCTAGCAGGGGGGTTCTGAGAGGAGGATTGTGCTGCCGAAGATGATTTCATAGGAGCAAAATCCGAAGCCCTCGCCGTAGGCGAGGCCGGACGAGCGCCTTGACGTGGGTTGAAGCCGCTTAGTTTATCCTCTGGTCTACGATGCTTAAGCATAGCTCGGATTGAACCGGCTTGGGGTACGTTGTCTTTGCGTCTGCGTAATCTTTCCCAGGCCTTGAATTTCACCGTGACCAGCATCTTGGGCTTCCGTCGTTTTCCAAGTTTCTCCAATTCCGTCCTGGGAATCCTAGATGTATCAAGTTTGACCATTTTAGTCGGCCGAGGGCCATCGCCTTCGGTGCTCGCCCGTTTGAGGGGCTTCGAATGCTTCGGGGGGGCTAAATGACCGCTTACATTGACCTTCGAAGGCGCTGGTCTTGGCTCGGGTTGCGGAAGTTCAACCGTGGGTCGTACAGGGGCCTGAACGGAAATGCTGTCTTCGTTAGAATCGCCTATTTTGGGCTTTTCTTGAGAAGAACTTGAAACGGCTTTCTGGGATGTAGCTATGGCAGCAGACTGCTTCGCCTGTTTTTGTTTGTTTTTTTCTTTCGATTCCTGGGTAGCGGGCTGCTTCACAGGAGGGACAGGCTCTCTTTCCTTCGACGTAAGCGAGGGCTTTAAAGAAGGAAGTGCAGTAGGCTTGGGTGCAGGAGGCTTGGGTGCAGGAACAGCTTCCAAAGGGTTTGGAGTGGGAACAGTTGGTGCAGGTAGCGGAGGAGCTTGGGCGGTCGAAGGCGTTGCAGCTTTCGAGCCTGAGCTGACGTTTCGGTTGAGGTTTAGAGTGATGGTTCGCTTAGGTTCTGGTTTAGGTGGCAACGGTTGTGTAGCGTATACCTTGCGTGATTTCCTCCTGAAATGCCGCTTGAATGTCACCAAGCATCTAGATCTGCTCTTCTCACCACGCTCGACGGTCCAGTAGGTAGGATAATCGAAAGACAAAGTTAGCGATGGATCATCTTCGACTAGTATCGAGCATAGCTCGAGAAGATTAACTCGCTCTGATACAGTCAAGATAGGCGAGTTTATCGCATTCCAAATAGCTTCGTGTAAGTTCTCATCGTCCGTAGTCTCTTTCTTCAAGGCTGCAAGCGCTACCGAGAGATCTTCCTTGCGAGCCTTGGCCTTTTTTCTGGCCTCCATGGTTTCATCGTCACGCTCAACGATAAGGTCATCTCCCGCTGGCTGATTTGGCGCTCGCTCCTCTGGCCGCTCGTTTTCCCCTATGGCGATACTAGCAAAGCCACGACAGAGGGCTTTAAATAGTCGGTCTCGAACGAATGGCGAAGGATCGGTACTGGTCAAATTCAGGTAAAACTGCAGGAATTTAGGGCTTTCCAGCATTCCTAGTTCGACAAGTGATTCGCAGGCCTTGACACGGACAAGGTCATAAGTCTGGTCCTGTAGGTATTGAACAAATACGACGGGGTCCTTTTTGATAACATCTGCTTTCATTAAACGGCAGAGAGCATCGAGTGCGGCCGTGGTGAAGCAGTTCTGGTACGAAGGAGAATACTCATCCATCCTACGATACCGCTCGATCTCGTCCATTGCCAGCCTACGGAATTCCTCTGGTTCTGAATCGATAGGATCGGCCATTACCTCGTCACCATCGGCGTCCTCGAAGGCGAATGACATGGACTTTTGTTGTTTAGTTTTCTTCTCGTCTGGAATTTGACAAATAGCTAAGGCTTTGATTAACCTGCAGATATATGGCTGATCGGAATAGATATTGGTCGAATTGTCATTGGCTTGAAGTTGCTCGAGGATGAACATGCGCGCATCTTTAGGACACCTGCCGTCTTCGCCACGGATGCGGGATACAGCCTCCGGGATAGTACGTTGAATTAGATATTGGCGCTTATTTGAAAAGTCATTCGGCAAGGGGGTATATGTTCCCGGCTGACAAAAGAAATGCTGGAAGATTTTCATCAAATGCCGAAGCCCTATCCAATTCACAGGCTCGTTCACCGCATGGCGAGGAAGCTCATCGGCCGCCATGACGCGTATCCCGTAGTAATATCGAGGATCCAATACAGTCCGAGCGAGTATGGTTGAGACAAGAGGGTGGGGTCCTGTCTTGGAGAAGCTCCTGTGAAGGAATAGCATGGAATCTTGCTGTGCAACAACATCTCTATCTTGTTGCAGTTGCGATGCGTACATGTAAGCAGGGAGATTTGTTTGCATCTCGCAGATCCATTCAAAGTCGGCATCCATTCGAATCCATTCGTACGATTCTTGGTCCATCTTTGCTTCGGTTTCTTCGTCCCAATCACGGAAATCCCATTCTTCCATGTCATCCTGGTGCTGCATAACATCTCCTAAATAATATAGATCCCTATGCCCATCCTCGTTCCCCTTTGTACTGCTGGCTAACGCTCTTTCGCGCTGTCGACGGTTCCTCTTGAGTCTCTTGTATTTTGTGTTGTAGGGTATCTCGAACTTCACAGATTTGGCAGTATCTTCTCGAATTTCAACTATGTGCTCGTAAGGTGTGCCATCCGCTTCGTGGATTCGGATGGTCATAGGTCCAGTAAAAGACTGTTGCAACTCGGCTGCGTAAACGGCATGGTTCTCCTCCATGACATCCCTCCAGAAGTCATTCTTGTCGAGCGGCCTGGCCTTGAGAAAAGCTATATCCTGAGTTTGTCGAATTGTCATCTCAACGCACAATCTTTTCTTGTTAAAACGTTGGAAGACCTCGAATCTCGGACATCCAGACATGAGAACCCATTGATTCCAGAAGCTCTCTAGCCTCGTGTTTCCGGCCTTCTCGCAAGCTCTGCGGAATGCACTGGACTCTAAAATTTCGTCGAGGGCCTGGCCTGACGTGTTGGCTTTGCTGACCATTCGAGAGATGATTTTGGAGATTCCTGTAGAGCTAGACGATTTGGAAAGACGGCGATCTAGTATGAACAGTACTAGGGGTGCCTTAAGATTCATGAAATCCACCTCGAAATTGCCCAAGTAAAGGTGTTCACCGATGTCTTGCAGAGACGGGCGTTTTATGTCAACTTCGACAAGCCGGTCCGACATCGACTTCATCCGAAACCTGTATTCATTGTTACCGCACAACATCTTCATAAAATGGTCAGTTAAGAACCATGCTATCCCAACGACGAGCCAGATGTCTCCTTTTGTGTTAGGAACAATGTTGACGCCAAACCACTGGCTTGCTAGCGAGTACACCAGTGTCCTTGTAGTTTCCACTTCAGTATCAATAATATCCGCAGGGTAGAGTAGCCTGGTGCTGCATAGCGAAAAGGCACACAGGGGTATAGTTTCCTCAACCATGTCATCAACAAAGCAGACCTTGTAACTCTCAAATGGATACCGGCCGAAAGTAAGTACGAAGTAATCCACCGCTGTGACGAGAGTAGAACACGTGTTTCTAACCTCTTCCGCACGGCCTGGAAGGCAATACCCGTGGACCTTGACAGCGTTGGCACCAAGCTTGGTGTCATCCTCCTCACTGCGGAATTCCGACCACAGGTCCACGTGCTCAAAAGGTCCAACGGCAAAGCCAATATGTTTTGCTGCCTTGTTACGATCAATCTCAAAAGTCATAGTCTTCTTGGTTTCGTCGTCCTTGTGGACCACCTCGCCAGTCAAATACCCTGAGCAGACGACGGTCATATCTAGCATTTTGTCTTCCTCTGTAAGGTTGATATCCACCGTTCTAGGCTCATCCTCGCCGTGTTTCCTCTTGTGGCTTCTATTAGTAGGACCAACTCCCTTCGGTTGTTGCGTCGTAGGCGGCTTGCGGAACGCATCGCCGAGCGTCCGAGGACAAGTGATAGAAATCTTCCAAGAATTTCGCGAGCCCGGGTCATCGACACACGGAAAGATAGAAGATGCCGTACCAGGCTCGACAGAGTGGCGGGTATAGACGTGAGGGTATCGGATATCCGCCTCATCAACACCAACGAATTGGAGACCATCGCAGACATTTTTCAGCTTGAAGGGAATGCGAATCCTGTAGCCGCCTATGGTGCCGTCAGAGTGCAGGAGTATATCTTGCTGGTCGGATTTCTGGGAATCTTTATTCTTCTGTAGCACTTCATCTACACTTGGGAGCTTGACCTTAATGGATCCATCGAGAGGGGTACACCACTTTAGGTCATGGTCCAGCGCTGGCACTTCCTTACGTTTGTGGTGTAGCAACGGCTGCATGCGGCGCTTCTTAATCGGCCACTGAGGTGCTGACCATCGGTAGTGCTCGGGTGTTCGTATTGATTCGCAAGGATCGTTGTAGGAGGCCTCTACCTCACAGTTGCTAACGGTGATCTGAGTCACATCGATATCACACTGACGGGCGTCGATATAGACTTCGGAAACATCGAGGAAAGGAACGATTAAAATGTCGGATCGCCCGTGGACGCGCTTTTGGGCAAAATCGATTTCGAGATCGACATTCTGGGTGAAAACGACGTAAGGGCGAGGAGGTGTATCGTCAACAGGGAGCTCGACGGGAGGAGTATCACCGGCCTCGAGAGGTTCTGGCTCTACTATGCCAGGCATGTTGAGCGTCTGCGAAGCCGCTGTGCTACGTAATGATCGTACTCATCGGTAGCATTCGTCTTTCCAGGAGATATTGGAAACGGATGACACTAGAAAGAGGTAAACCTGCGGGGGTAGTTTTCCAGATACCCCAAAGTATATCGAAGGTCGAAGATAGTAGAATTCTGAATAAATGCCGGTGTTTTAGGTTAGCCTCATACGCGATTGTAAAGCGCGCTGAAGGATCGTGGCTATGATACGCGCAGAGTACGAGTGAATACTATTAGCTATTGTGCTGAACAATGAGTTCCGGATAATCAGGTTTGATGCGCAGGCCTAGAGGCATAGAGGCAAAGAAAAATGTAGTTTGTTTAATAAAAAAAAAGGTCGGTTGATATCAACGCGCAGTTTCAAAAAGCTCCCGCCTCGAACCTACGACCTGATCTACTACATGTACCTACACTACATGTACGTATGTACATAAGGTAGCTACCATGTTACAAAGCTTCAAAGGTAAGAATGGCCTAACCTACATCCTAAGGAATCGATAAGTACATGTAAGGTCCGTGCATCCCTACCCAAGGCAATCGCCGCATACGTTCACGTAGGTACCTAAGTACCGCCTGCTATATATGTGTACCTAGGTACCTAAGGTACCTAATATATGTACCTTAGTATTAACTATAAAAAAAAAAGCGAGGTCCCGAGATGGCGGTACGCAACATTCAAACTCTGCCCCTCTTGACATCAGATAGGTACATACCAAACTTTAAGTGCATTGGATTGTACATACGTACCTAGGTAGATATACAGTTACATATCACACCCGGACAGCTAAGACCCTCGAGTTACTGCATGTCTCATATTGTTCTTGACACTACTAATCTATCTGACATTGTGTTTTACATGTACCTAACTAGCAGATAAGTACCACAGGTTCACTCTCATCAGCATCATGCCATATACCGCGATGAGCTTTGGTGGGAGTTATACTACTAGGCTATCACATTAAATGCCCAAACGCATCGTTATATAGTACGAACAAAGGTTCTCGTGGGGAGCAGCATGTGAATCCAAAACCACATTCGGTTGCATTTGAATGAATAGGAACTTTAGTGTCCCGATAGTCCAGCAATAAACGTATATACTAAGTGTTGCCTTATATCCCGAAGACAAACATGAAAGCCCTAACATGGATTCAATAAATTAATGCTGACGCTGACGCCTTTCCCGCCTCTTTTGTCTCTCGTGGGCTTTCAAAGTCTCAATGTCACGATATTCTTCGGGTAATTCAAAGTCGCCCTCGACCATATCTGGAATAGGATGGCCCCAAGCTACAATAGTCCTTCCTCTTCGCCGGCCCTTATTGAGAGCTGCTTCACGCTGATGCTTCTTGACAAAGAACGACGTAAACTCCTTTGCCACATATGGCTCTGGAGACTTTGGTGGTGGTGGTTCACCACGAGATCTCTTAGAGCTCGATGCAGTGTACTTAGCCCGTGCTAACGCCTCGTCAAGAAGTTGCCGGGCAGATGCGTCGGCATCGCTGTAGTCTGGGGGATCCCCGTCGCTAATATCTTCCCGGATATCGTGGTCTGTTTCGACGTCGCCCATTTCTTCATCCTCATCTGAAGTCCCTTCCAGGCTTGGTTGCTCGTCAACGTTATCCTCCTCCTCGGTTTCTTTTTCTTCGTTTTCTTCCGCCTCTTCCGCTAACGCCCGCTCCTTCATAAGCTTCCTCTTTTTCTCTTCTTGACTCCATACGCGGAATTTCTCCAAGATGGCTTGACAACCCTTAATGAAGTGATCTCGGGCAGGCTCAAATGTCTTCTTGCGGCTTTCAGTGACACCACTGACACCCATTGTTCTTAGCCAGTCATGGCCTTGGAGCTCGTTGAGCAGCCGGATGATTTGGTCCTTCTCATGTTGCGCTCGACCTTTTTCTGTATTTCTGATCGATTTTTCTAACCTCTCGGCTTTTTTATGCGCTGGTCCAAAATAAGCATCTGGTAGGGGGTCTTCAACATCTTTGCCATTATATCGTGCTTCAAGAAAGGCGAAATCAATGCGTTGAGAGTCGTACAGGTTAGCGAACAAATGATCACCGTAAGTTCGCACTGTATTATATATAGTGTGGGGTCGCTCGTTGGTGTCTGTCGCTGCGCCTGGAGGGGGTACAGGGGGTTGTGACTGATGAGTACCAAAGAGGGGATCGGTATCGACGAGGACAATTGGGGTATCGAGGTTAAGAACGTCTAATTTCTGGTATTAGCAATTGAACGAATGCATCTTAACAAAATTATATATATATATATATATAATGATAATAATAATAATAATAATATATAATTCTCAATTGGAAAATGGGAATTGTAATAGTTGCACCTACGTTGTTCTTTAGGATCATTGCCGATTACTTCATCGTAATCGGGGAAATATGCTGACAACTCGCTCTTGAAGCGAGTCGCCTCCTGTGACCGCAACTTGCGACCGGGCCGTTCTGTTGCCGAATTGGTATCGGTTGCACTTGGTTGTAATCTATCAAGTTCATGTTTAATTCCATTGATGGCCTTTTCTTTATGTCTTTTTAAACCAGGTTCTACTGCTGTCGCCGTCTTGGTAGTTTCCCGTTGAGCAGGGAGAATTTGCGTTGATGCGACCGGAGGCTCGTTCGTGCGAGTTTCGGGTTGAAATTGAGGTTGAGATTGTGGCTTCACCGTGTTCGCTGTGATGGATCTAGGAGGATTGGTAGAAGGAATGGGTCTCGTGGGTCTCGCTAGAATCTCGACAGTAATTCGGGCTCTTTTGGTCTTAGGAGGGTCGTAGTTATTGGCGATAGGATCTAGAGGGCGCTTCATTCGTGAAGGACTGGTTTGTTGAAGGATATTTTGCGAGTTTCGCGTTTTGATATGTGTCGCGATGACATGAGCATGTTTAGCAGCCACGCTATTAGCGTCAAGACTTGCAGTAGCTGGGTTGATGTTTTTAATGTTAGGATTAATTGTGTGGTTAGTTGTGTGCTGTTGATGGGGATTGGGATGGGGATGGGAATGGGGATGGGGATGGGCGCGTCGCTGGTAGTGCTGCTGCTGGTGCTGCTGCTGCTGGGGGCGCTGGAGCGCATCAGGTCGTCGCGAAGAGGTAGCCATTGATTCGAGGTGTGTGAATGGACATAATGGACATAATGATCGCTGGTGGCACAGGACAAGATTAATATGGTATTTACCAAATGCGCATTGACGTACCAAAACAATTAGATAATTTCTTGGGGCCAAAATCAAACTTCTGGGCGCCTTGTTGTCATCAATTGATCACTCCCGTCTTTTAGTTATTACAGATGCACGCGCGCAACACTGGACTCTGCTACGGTACCCAACTATAGTATGTACAGTGCGCATCTAAGCAGCTCCTTTATGGTTTAGGCGTTCGCTATGGCACTCCCCCAGAACTTGGAGGCCGCCTCCTTATTCATATACAGGTAGGTACATACCTACCTAGGTAGCTTAAACCTTCAATACAGGTACAGGTAGGTAGGTACATGTACTTAGGTATTGAACATTAGATGAGTCATCTAAACACTGTTCTGTTAAACTGTATGCCAGTCCCCAAGCACACGCTGTAAATACATATGTAACCTACTTGATTACCTCTTTCGATGTTCTAATTTAAAGCATGCCTAGGTAGGAAGTAACTGCATGAAATGTCTGTATTCAGCAATATGTTATGCAATTGTAACTTCAGTACCTACCTAATTTATATCTTAGATGTGCATGTATTATTTAACTCTTAAAACCAAACAACCTAGTTAATCTTCATTTGTAGTTAACAATTGCTTTAAAACTTCGACCTCTAAATATAAAGTCAGCAAACAACTATCCCAATGTCTAAATAGTATACAAAGCAGATCGATCCTAATGAGATAATAAATCTTGCCACACACAATACCACCACAACAGATTTAGGCTTACTGATGTTGCACCATAGGGCTATCGAAGCGAGATATGCCGGGAAGCGGGAAGCGTACTTAGGTACCTAACCCATGGTAGTTCACCTGCAGGTTTTATCTTTCCGAAGCCCGCCTGATCTTGGTAACATGTCTGCTATCACATTATGTACAGTTGAGTATACTCCTATTTATGAGCACGCAGTACATCTTCCGTCTTGCTGGCGTGTTACACGAAACGGATGTTAAGTCTGCCACGCGCATATCGCACCTTAGTATGCCGTTTAACCGACCGGCATATTGGTATCTTAGGTAGGGAATTACGTCATTCTGAACAAAACCACTGATGATATCAGGCATTTGTACATATCAAAATTCCCTATGCACCTACAATTGCACCTACAATTACACCTACAATCACACCTACAATTACACGCATTACCTAGAGGTTTTCCGAATATCGTCAATTTAACTATTCTACTACCTACCTACCTACGTATCAATCCTATCAGTAGCCACACATGGCATCACAGCGATATAGTAACTTTAAGCTTCCTCGCCTTCATTTTTAATGGTGACCTTTCTACTGTGACCATCTAGTGTAAGTGGCAAGATGGCCAGGATGGCTCATACTGTTACGCCAATAATGTCACCCGCAAGTAATCCATCTCCATCCCTACCCCCGTCTCTATCTTCATCTCACTCGTTAGCCCCGCAGCTCGCCGCCGCTACACCGGGGTCTCTCCCGCTAACCCCACCATCATCGCCCGGTCCGGACAGGGAATCTAAAAGTTCGCCGGATACTACATCACATCAAAGTCACCAAAGTCACCAAAGTCACCAGAGTCACCAGAGTCACCAGAGTCGCCAGGAATACTTAGACTCTCTACAACCGCCATCCAAGGAAGAGTTCCAGCGCCTAACAAAACTACAAGAGCAGCGCGAAAAAGAGCACAAGCGTCGCGATCAAGAGCTACGCCGCCAAAGCATAGCAATTGCCCACACGAGCATGCAGGCAAGACGAGACTTCATGCAATCGAAGGCAGCTGAGGAAGAGGAACGCCTAGGACATCATCACTCTATATTCGGGCATAGACATTCAAGCTCTAAATCACGCTCCAGGCCGAGTAGCAAGAATGCAATGTCTAATGGAAAAGGTGAAGCTCTAGATGACTGCATTAGATCGAAAGCGGCAACCGTAATTCAGCGAACTTATCGTGGATATCGTGTGCGCAGAGAGATGCAAGGGCTTGGTTTAGATGCAGGTACCAGGTGGACACATGCAATCAGAGACGCACAGTGGAAAGACCTAAACACGCCTCGAGCTAGACAGGATAGCTCGCAAGGCATCGAGAACGGGGGGGATGCAGGCAACCAAAGGAGGCCTAGCAGTAGCCGATCCACAGCACGGAAGAATTGGATGAAGGTGGCCATGATAGCCCGCCGCGCTGGGGCAGATGAGGATTCCGACCATGCAGAAGACAGTTCGTCCTCATCACTTAACGAAGAAGACTTTCAAGGTATGAGCGCCGAAAAGAAGGTAGAAGTAAGAAAGAAGCGAATGAAAGCTCGAGAAAAGAGACGAGAACACGCCCGAATGATGGGACTACAATACTTCTTGGAAATGCTCGACCTTAAGCACCGGTACGGGTCTAACTTGAGAGCATACCATGAGGAATGGAAGAAATCCGACACCAACGAGAATTTCTTTTATTGGCTGGACTATGGTGAAGGTAGGCAAATTGACTTGGCAGCTTGTCCTAGGGAAAGGCTGGATCGCGAGCAAGTGCGATATCTCAGCCGAGAGGAGAGGCAATATTATCTGGTGACAGTCGATGTAGAAGGCCGTCTAGTTTGGGCCAAGAATGGCATGCGTATTGACACCACAGAAAATTGGAAGGACAGCATTCATGGTATTGTCCCGATCGACGACCCTACACCCTCGTTCTCAGCAAGTATCGAGCCACACGTAGAAGGCAAATCTAACGTGGAATCGCCCGCACAGCCGCGCAGCCACTCAGGTTTGCCGTCTCCGAGGTCTTCACGAGAGTCGGAGCTAGAAGCTGCAATGGCAGCAAAGTACGCGGACCCTGACTTTGACAACCGAAAGGGTGTTAGGAAAATCCGACACGTATCAGCCGCAACAATATTCAACAAGCTCCTCCGCAAGACGGTCCGCAAAAATACGTGGATATTTGTTGCTGACACGTCGTTCCGCTTGTACGTCGGCGTCAAAAACAGCGGCGCGTTCCAGCACAGTTCGTTCCTACAAGGATCGCGGATATCCGCAGCCGGGTTGATTAAGATAAAAAACGGCCGGCTATCAAGCCTTTCGCCACTCTCGTATGTAACATTGAGAGTTCCTTCCCCCTTTTCGGCTTGTTTCGGGAGTTGGTATTGCTCCTGAGGCCTGCTAGGTCCACCAAGCCCCTTACCAAAAAAGCAACCACTAACCCATCAAATAGAGGTCACTACCGCCCCCCGGCCTCAAATTTCCGCGCCTTTGTGCACAGTCTAGAGGAAGAAGGCGTAGACATGTCGCACGTGAGCATCAGCAAAAGCTACGCCGTTCTAGTCGGGCTGGAGGCATACATCAAGACGAAGAAAAAGGGTAAGGAGGCGATGCAGACGCTCACGCACCAGAAGCAGAAGCTGCTAGACCCCGAAGAGGCCCGGAAGAAAGAAGAGGCGGAGCTCGATACAAGTCAAAGCGCAGCAAAGGAACAGAAAGTTCTCGAGAAGGAGAGAGAAAAGGAAGAGGCCCACCGCGTCGAGAATAAGGCGACTTTCAAGTTCATGAAGAAATTCCAGAAGTTTGGATTCCAACCGAGGACTCCATCTGGTCAAAGGAATAACGATAAGACAAATGATTCAACAAAGCATTGATGACGATATGGATAGCATTGGGTTGGGTAACACCTACGGGTTTTGGTTACGGTCTTTGGTTATCGGCGCTGCATCGTGATATCCTTTGTTTGCTAGAGCGGTACACATTGGCTGGAAGCCCATGACGGCGTTTAATGATTGCACTAATATCAAGCTACGACGAGTCTTGCCAGAGGAGTTCTGTGCCTGTGCCCCTTAATATACCTGCGCTATTCTCAAATCCGTAAAACTACGATGCCTGAGACATTATTCATATACAGAAATAAAACGGCTCTGTATATATAATTTTCACGTCTACCAGGCAAGTCCCTTGAATCGATCGATATTGATATTATTTTACTCCTAGCTAATCAATCAACACTAACGACAATATCCCATCTATTTAATAGCAGAGACATGGTTCGTAACCAGACAAGTCCACTCCGACGAGCCCGTGTATATGGTGTATCCGTCATTGTGCGTCTGCCCCGTGCTCAGCGTAGTCCCCAGCTGCCAGAACAGATCGGCTGCAAGACCCTTGGTCGAGAGCGAGGTCTTCTGCCACTTGCCCTCGACGCCGCAGTGGTCGGTTGTAGATCCGTCTATCTCGGAAGTTAGCGTCTGACACATTCATGGCATGTCGCTTACACCCCCCTCCCGCCCCCAGATAAATAGGTCGATAATCAGGGATGGACTAGGGAGATAGGCAGGTATACTCACATTCCTCAAACAAGCACGGCTTCCCCGCGGCCGCACAAGCCGCGCCGTGGGCCTCGATCCACGCGTTGCCCCACTCGTTCTGCGTGCCCCAGGAACTCGGGTACAGATGGAAGGTGGCGAAGTCGAGGGTGTCGATGTTGAGGTTCGCCGCGAAGTCGAGGCCTTCGCCGAACTGGTAGGGGTAGCTGCCGTCGCCGTCGAGGCCGAAGCCCTCGTCGCCCAGCGTCACCATGTGGTTGGGGTCGAGGCTCTTGACGTAGGCCGAGGTGGACTTGGCCCAGGCGGTCAGGACGCTGGTCTCGCAGCCGTTGCAGCGCGGCTCGTTGGCTAGCTCCCAGGCGAACACCGTGGAGGAGTTGGCGTAGCGCGATACGACTGCTTTGACGTACGCGCGGTATTGGCTCTGCGCCGCGGTGTTGGTGTACCAGGTTTTTTGGGAGCCGCCGAAGGCGGTTACGTACTGGGGCGCGAGGTTAGCTGTCTTGTTTGTTGTTGAGTAAGGGCCCGACCTGATAGGTATACGATCTCGCTACTAGATCTACGGGGTCGTTTTCAAGGGGGAAAGGGGCAACGTGGGATTTAGATGTTAAAAAAAAACCCCTTCCAACTTACAGCCGCCATCCCGCCGTAGTCGCTCCAGTTGTTAACGAAGTTGATAATCAACTTGATGCCGCGCTTCTCGGCAGACGAGACTACGTAGTCGAGGCGCTGCAGGCCGTTGGCTCCCGTGTTGATAGTCGAGCCTCTTGCCGACAGGTACTGGAAGTAGACTGTGCCGGACCCTGGCTGAGACGTGACGTCGTTGAAGCCCCAGACGCGCAGGATCTTGTGGCCCGCCGACTTGAGCTGGTCGAACGTCTTATCGACGTCGGCGTTGTTGGTCAGGAAGCTGATCCAGTAGCTGTTTGTGCCCGCGTAGTACTTGGTTTGGCCGTCGATGTTGAAGAGCAGGCCGTCCGTCTTTGCGAAGCCCGTTGCTGCGAGAGAAACAGCGTTAGTGGGGCTGGTGGTTACTTTTGACGCGCTGTTCGCCGAGTCGGTTCCTGAATGCGTGTTAGTCTTCTATGAACTATGTTTATCTATCTCTGTCCTTACCGGGAACGCATTGTGAATACCACTGATTCGAAACTTGACAAGTAGAGCCCGACGGACAGGCTGTCTGTCCCGTGAAGCCTTGTCCGCCGCATTGTCCCCAGAGTTGCCCTTCAGCCGAGACAACGCCGGCGAGCGAAAGAAGTCCGGCTACGAGATACTTCATCTCATGTAAGTTGACCTAGAAGTTGAATACGAAGTAGCAAGTAGTGTGAGCAATTTCCAACAAAGAGGCAACTCGAGTTATGTACGTACGTATATATTTAAAGCGACTACAAAATACCTATCCCTGTGTAGTCTGCCCAGCCCATGTCCAGGCATCACGGGTGAAGCCTACATTGGCAAGCTATCGATCAAGGCGGATCGACGTGCTCCATCCATACACATGGAGAAAGGCCATTTTAATTGTACATATGTATGGATGGCACCTCCACTCATCTCGACGGCCTGGACCTAGGCCCATCTCTGCAGGTGCAATGCAACAGGCGATCGAGGCACCACGAGCATCATCCCATAGATTCCCCACACGGCAAGGTCAGGTACGGAATTATAAAACGCCAGACGTATGTACAATACATACATCGGGGTCCTATGTGACCAATGTATCTACTGATTGGATCTGAATATTTGGAAATGAGTACTTGCTTTTGCTAATGAAGGCCGAGTTAATCTCTGGGGCTATATCCTAGGATCCTTGTCTTAATCGGCCTAAAAAGGATCTAGACTTACATAGTACATAGAAAGACTAGAATAGCAATGGTTTGAATCGCGGAACAAGACTTGAAGAGGCTCGCCGGGGTTTTCCCAATCCAAATGAGATGAGGTCGGTGCAACGCTCTCCGAGATTCCTGATTCGAACATGAATCGTAACCTAAGCCTGCCAGCCAGTTCTATTGTAATTCTAAGGAGTTAGACGCAATAAGTAGTTTCTTGAATAATTGTAGCTGCTTCCGAGAGCTGATATATCACTCAGGCGCACTCCCATATTCGGAATTATTTAACTTGGTGTAAAAACTCAAAGCTCATAGTGTCAGTGAGCAAGTGGTTCGAGTCAAGAATAACTGAGTCGGTTTCAACTGTCGATCTTTCGTCTTATTTTAATCTTCTAAGCTCCCTATTGCGAATTCTTAGTTATTCAATTGCCCTTCTTATTTATCGACGTATTGTACTCCTCGACCGCTCCCCCATTGTTCTCGGGGACCAAATCATTATGAATATATAACTTCATCACCTTGGGTCCCGGATAATGTCGAGTTCCATGCACAATCCACCATATCGACGAAAGAAAGAGTGTCCCAACAAGAATCACGCTATTGTAATTCATAGCCTCGACGGTTGTGGGCATCTCATACGCTACGAAAAGAGGTTAGCAACTCAACTCACACAAGGGATGGGGGTAGCTCACGGAAGCAGAATATTACGACAAACATAGTTATAAGCAAAACAGCTATCATGTTCACTGCATATCCAAATTTACCCATGTGAAAAGGCCCCGGGGGGAAGTATTTTCGGCCGGTAATCATGTTGGCAGTAAAGGGAATTGCGTATGACACTGTCGTTAAAACGATGAAGGAGCCCGTTAGAGCCAAGAAGGCGCTCGAGCTTCCTAAGGGGATTGCGCCAAGACCAGTAGCGACGGCAGACACGAACAGGGTTGCGTATATAGGACAGCTAAGCCCTTCGTTAACGGTGCCGAAAATACCAGAGAACGGCACGGCATTGTCTCGAGCCAGTGCCCAGTACGTGCGCGAGTTCGTGAGCACCGTCCCAACACAGCAGCACATGCTAGTGAGAAACAGGATAAACAAGAGACCGAAGGTCGCCCCTGAGCTACCAGTTGCTTGCTGATATATGACAGCAAGGGGATAGGTATTGATGCCACCCTGCAATGCCGAGAGGTCGGTAATGGCGTAGCTAAGCGCGATGGCGAAAACAAACGCGTACAGGAAACCTAAACCGATCTGAAGTGCCATGGCTCTTGGAAGATCTCTCCTTGGGTGTGGAAGTTCTTCTGCTATATGGGTAATGGCATCAGGCGTGCCAATAGTGAATGCGCCGTTCAGCACTCCGAGAAGAAATGCAACGCCACCCTGCCAACCCGTCACTATCATATCGAAGTTAGTAACGTGATAGCATTGCGGAGAAGACCTTGGGAAGGAGCCAAGTTTACGAGTTATATCTATGAGCTCGAAGGTTTTACGAGGGTCGAGGAGCAGGATTGTGTTTTGAATGGTACTCACGGTTGTTTTCCTCGAACGAACCCCACACAAAATGGTTAGATGCGTGGGCACCTGGGTTCATAGCCGAAATCACAATGATCGTTATGATACCTCCGACTAAGACTAAGAACATTCCGAAGTGCTGGGTATACGGGACGAGCCTATTCGCGAAAATAACGAATAAGGTTGAAGCCCATAGGACACCAATGTACGTGACGTAGACATGCCAGGATTCTGGAACATAAGTGTCCTGATGGTAAACCGCGTACATCTGAACGAGGATATTGGACGTGATTTGAACCAGGGCTGCCAAGTCGAACATCCAGCCATAAAAGTTGATCCAGCCTGTGAAGAACCCGACAGTTCGACCCCAGTTTGGCCCGGCCGCGATGGTCGCCCAATGATACACGCCACCAGCGGTGGGAACTGATGAAGCAAGCTTAAAAAAAAAGTTAACATCCAAGTTAATTTCTCATAACTTTCTCAGATCTGTTGGGTCCCTGTAAGGGGAAATTGGAGAACAGCATACCTCAGCCAGACTCATACCTATAAAGGAATACCAAAATAAAGCGACAATGAGGCCGAAGATTAGACCTGGAGGCCCTCCACTTACTGTCGATAGCCAAGCCCACGTTAGTACGACATCAAGTAGAAAAATCACATGCCAAGTAGTTATGAGGAGGGCTTTACTTACGAATTGAAACCGATATCGAAGATCCCAAAGCTGCCCAGGCATTATCGACGGTAAGGGCAAAGCCGACAATTCCAAGAAGACCATATTGACGCTTCAGTTGATCTTTATATCCCGCGGCATTGACTTGTACGCCATGGTCGACAGCGACAACCGTATCGTCATCCAAGCCTCCCAACTCGGGCTTCTTTTCCTCAAGAGTAGGTGTATTCCCCACCATGCTTGCTCTTATGCCTCCGATACCCTAGACTCTCGAATGTACCTAAACGTATAGACCTCTTCAGTCGAGTTGGATATTATTAAAGTTAAAGATTAAAGATTAAAGAAACGAATAGCAAGTCTTTGCTTTAATTATAGAAAGCAACAAGTAAGAGTAAGTAACAAAGTAGAGTACAGTAGAGTACAGTAGAGTACAGTAGAGTACAGTAGAGTACAGTAGAGTAAGGTTGGTCGGAATCAGGAATCAGAAATCAGAAATCAGATAATCGACATCGAATCGTCGTCCATTGCGGGCATATGCAATTCTATGCAGGTGCAGCGGCACGCTCGTTCTTGTAGGGCCGGCCATCAGTCCAGATGCAACTGAATCAACTGAATCAACTGAATCTTGATCCCTGGCTGAAATGTAATGAAGAGATAAGTAAGATAAGACAATCTCCGGTCGATACGATCTGCCCACCCGCCGCGCTGCTTAGACCCGGGGTGTATCGCCCAATCAGATCGGATGAGATTCATGGCTAGCCCGTATGAATGATTTTGATACTACCCTCGGCCTCCGCGTAAGTGCTCGTTGGTATGTGCAATACGTAAAAACTCGTTATATTACAACATGTTTCCTGTCAGTAGTTGGAGGTGGATGATCACAACTATTTACAAGTATAAACAATAAATATAATGGAGCCTAGGTTGCTCCGATGCAACATGCAACAGGGTCTTCCTGGTATTGATCGGTTAGGCTAGCTGTAATAAGAGAAGCGGTATCTTATCAGGGGTTATAGTAAAATGTATTTCTAACAGCCAAGCTAAGTCAGAGATAAAGGACAGCAGTTCTTTTAAGAACGCGATGACGTTTGAAACTGTCAAGATTTCATTAATCATTTCTTTCTTCTAATCCCCGTTAATTGATACAACTCGATCGTTAGGTAGGTAGTTATACGATATATTATGTTATGCAGTTATCGGGATTCAATATGCAAGCCCCTTTTCATGCTTGACCTTCATTACTTACTATAGTCTAACCTAGGTAGTTATACTTACTCTCTTAGGGAGCATAAAACCACCTCACTTACAAATCCATATGAATTTGATCGTGATGCGATATTCTGGCTTCAATTGATGGTGAGATCCACGGAACCCCACGGACATGCTTATAAATTTGACTATTCACATCTTAATCGCGTATGCTTATATAATGCCATACAAGCCCCTTTAACCTCTTCTTAGTATATATTGAACGCCAGTTCACCTACCATGTAGACATCGAATATTAGTCTAACGTGCAGGAAGTACGTATTAATTACCGACTTCTTCCACATCTTGCAATGGCCCAGCCCGTCCTAAAAACCGCGAAGCAGTGGAATGTCGTAGGCTACGATGGCCTTGAATCCCTGAAATATTCAGAGCAGCCAGTGCCTGAACTCGGCGATACCGAAGTCTTGGTTAGGAGTAAGCCTCTAACCTAGTAGACTCGGTCGGTACTTTTGTCTGCGCTTTTACTAACTCTTGGTCATAGTTCATGGGGCCTCTTTAAATGTCCGTTCGTATATTTACCTTCTACTCGCAAGACTAACGTCAAATCTAGTTTCGAGACATCATGGTCTCTCAGGGGAAATTCCCCTGGGGCACCAAGCCAAACGTTATTCCTGGCTCCGACGGAGCGGGAATTGTCGTAGCTACCGGGCGGCATGTTAGTCGGTTCCGGCCAGGCGACAAAGTCATTACCGTGCTCAACCCTCGGCTGATCGCAGGATCGTTCACCGAAGAGTTGTCAAAAGTTGGTCTCGGTGCCTCGGTGGACGGCACGCTACGCACTGCCGGAGTTTTCGACGAGCAAGGCCTTGTCTCGATGCCCGAGGGCCTAACTTTCCCTGAGGCTGCGACGCTCAGCTGCGCGGGGCTCACGGCTTGGAATGCGCTCTTCGGTCTATCTGGGAAACCAGTCGCTGCCGGCCAGTGGGTTTTGACGCAAGGCACTGGTGGGGTGAGCATCTTTGCCGTTCAGTTCGCTAAACTTGTCGGCGCTAGGGTTATTGCGACGACGAGCTCATCCGAGAAGGCGAAGCTTCTTGAGAAGTTGGGTGCCGACCAAACCATAAACTATCGCGAGACCCCCGACTGGGCCTCCGCAGCCAGAGAGCTTACTGGAGGATTCGGGGTTGACTATGTCATTGATGTCGTGGGGCCAACTTCGCTGAAGCAGAGCGTCGCAGCTGTAAAACATGACGGCGTTGTCTGTGTCTTGGGAGGTGTCGGCGGTGGCGATGGGAGTGCGGAAATGCCTGTTTTGCTGGATTGCTGGATGAAACTGTTCACAGCTCGTGGTCTATGGCTCGGCACTCGGCTTCAGATGGAAGATATGTGCCGCGCTATCGAAGCCAATATAGACAAGTTGCGTCCTATCGTCGACCCCAAGATCTTTACGCTGGAACAGACGAAGGAGGCGTATGAATATTTAGCCTCAGGGAAGCACCAAGGAAAGGTTTGCATCGAAATTGCGTAATTTTAAATAGGTGACATATAAGGTATATTGACGATTCTCGTGATAGATATTCATGTATACACTGATATATTATTCTTTGAACTATCTTAGAAAGCGTTTCCTCAATCGAGCGTCCCCGACCACTAGAGCATTACGATTGATCACTCTGGCAGGCAACCTTTTATTGACTCGCTGCAAACATGTATCCAACGCCCGAGACCGAAATACCGTTTGTCCCGCTCGTCAGCCAAAGACTGTGCGCGTTTCTCCGCCCAAGCCCACTGGTCTCTCAAGCTTCTTGCCTTAGCATCCGGGTCGAAATATTCTACTTCGAGTTAGTTGGAGGAATATGCGGGATAGGAGCCTCTAGTAAATTGTATGCGAACCGCACTGGAATGGAAACTAACTAGACGTACCTTGACAGCTCGGGCAGTAATACTTCCACCTGGTGGCCTTTTCAACCCAGCCCTCATGATCCACATACATCGGATAGAGTCCAGACTCGGTTTTAGGCCGGTCGTCGACACAAGAGCAGCATTGTCTAGAGTTGGATGTCATATTACACCCGCTTTCCGACCAGTGGCTACAAGGTGGAAGGTCTTGATTATTCTTCGGGTTGGCACTTGTAGGTTTCTTATCATTTTGATAATCCTTTTCGTCCTGATCATCTCCAACGGTTTCCTCGTATGATGGGAGATCACTTCTAGCGTTATTTGACTGGAAATTTCTTGATTTGTATGCCGGTGGCTCGTCGCTGGAGTCGTCTCGCCACGCCTGCTCCGATGACGTTGGAAGACGCCCTTCCATGATGTAATCCTACAGTTAAAGACTTGTTAACGACAATATGAACATCGGTAGACTTGTTTATCAGAACTTAGGTGATATTTAGAAGAAAGGAAAGAGAAGGTTCAATTATAAGTTTATTGAAGTAATGTGAGTCGGGTGTTTTGAGGCTGTGTTCAACATAACGATGCGGTACTGCGGCGAAGTAATTATAGAAGCCCCACCATACGCGCCGATCATGATACAGACAGAGTTATATAATCAGATAAAGGATGTTTCATAGAAATAAAACATATATAACATCATGACACCTTTATATTCTGACGACCAATCTGTATTATGCCGGGTTTTCAACCAATTCGCTCGCGCCTCTATGGTTCCGGATCTTTGCGGTAGGTCGGATTTAACATGGGACTACACATTCCTATGTTCAACATTATCCAGAGCTCAAGCTCGGATGTCCTTTGTTTTAAATTTTGATTAATCAAACTACGTTACATAGGTAGGTACCTAGATATATACGAAAGTGGTTCGATAAGCTATTCGAGCTCTAATACTCGTAGCGTTTCCCGTGTGATCAACAGAGATCGCAGGGCCGGAAAAGGGGGTAAAAGGGGAAGATCATTAAAATATCGTCTCCTACGTTTCTGTCAATTGCAAATACTACATTCAAATAAGATATACAAGGAAAACAAACCCGTGTGCTAAAAATGAATTTGCGTTGACTGGTGATGTAGGTTGTTTTGTATCTATCTATATCTTCGCATAAATTTCATATGTAAAAAATAAAGGAGTTGAAGTAAAAAAAAAAAGAGAGAGAGAAACTCGAAGGAGACAAAAGACAAATGAAAATAATGTACGTAAGAATCAGAAATAAAAGAAAAAAGAATTGCAAAAAAAAGCTCGGCCTGTGTGTTGAACACAGGACCTACGAAAAACTACTTTGTAAATGTCGTACTGTCAAGTCACGGGCATACCGGTCCAGCAACTGGCAGGATAAACAGGTAACCATGTAACTTGGGTGCTAGGAAAGCTCAACTACCTACGCCCGAGATAGGGTTGTCGAAGTAGCTTAGGCAGTGGACGCAGTGAGATCCAAAGACTACACCGACTACACAGCTAGCTAAGTGCCGTAACCGATGAATAGATCAACACAGAAAATAATTTGCGTAGATAGGTAGGTATATATTTAGATATATATTTACAGATAACTTCCACCTAATCCTCAATCACCTTCTAGTTTAAATTTCGCTTCGATTCAAGAGACGTATGCCTGAAAGTAAGTTCACGGACAGGCATAAACAAGGCTAGACGTGAACCAAGATATAGGTATGAGTAGCTGGCGTGCTTAATAGTACATATAATATATCGTATCTACACCGTGCATACAGTGAGTCTATATAAAACTAAAATTCATCGGAAATATCCTGGGAGACCTCATAGGCCAGTCATCAGGGGCTTTGACCCTCCGGCCCTACCCCATTGACTTATGATACAAGAGCTTCACTCGGAGTAATCAACTTTTTACGCTTTGTGATCTGGCACAATAATATAGAGGGGGCCTTTCATATGACCGAATGAACCGCCATCTTTTATTCTACTTTGATTTTCTCAAGATCAACGCCAGCCAGCATCTTGACGTCCCTGTTTATATGACCTGTGTTATCTAGAACTTCAATCCAACACACATCATTAGGCCTCACCCTTCTCTGGTTCGGGCTCAATAGTATTTTCCACATACGGTGGCGGATCCAAGGAGGCATCGCCCTCAACCCATACTTGTGCGAGTTCTTTCTCGATCTCCTCATGCCGTTGCTTCCACTGCTCAACTTGAGACAGTCTTTCTCGAAGCTCTTGCAGTTCCCGTTCTACCTGCATCTTTTCCCTTTCTGTTCCAATCCGCTCAAACTCCCATTTGTCGCCGGTCTCACCCAACCCAAGCATGAGGTTAAAGGTGTGATATTTCTTCAAAGAAGCACGCGTCGAGATAGTAATTAAAGCTGCGATTTGTTAGTTATGAGTAGAATAGATATGTGTCACGTGACTTACTGATACCCCTTTCCTTGCATGTTTCGTATAATAGACCCTCGACGTCGCTTGATACAGCACTGGTGCCCTCATCGATTACTGCATATTGGGGTTCGTGGTATAGTAACCGGGCAATGCCGACTCTTTGCTTTTCGCCGCCACTCAGGACATCCTTCCATTCCTTCCGAGTATCCCAGCCGCCCTCTCGATCAGGTAAGTAGCCAAGCTTGGCAGCATCCAACACTCGCTTCAGTTCATCCTCTGATTTACGCTTGAGGCGCATGTCTAGTTCACCATCTGGATAGATGACCTGATCACGCAAGGTGCCCACGCTCAGGTACGGCCTCTGAGGCAAGAACATAATTCCATCCTGACCAATAGACTTGGGTTGACTCACTAAACCACGGTAGACTGGCCAAAGTCCAGCAAGGACCCTAGCAATGGCACTCTTGCCAACACCATTCGGACCGGATATTAATAAGTGTTCTCCTCGACGGATAATCATGGATAGTGACTCTAGTAATTCCTCGCCACCTTGAGGCCATAGCCCAGGCGCAACGATAGGTACATGCTCAAATCGTACGCCGTCGAAGCCCTTCTGGATGGTACCCTGGACGTCGGAAAGCGAGTATAGTTCGTTGCCGCTTGGTCGCGGGACGTATGCATCGGCATGCACGCGGTGTAGCGTCGAAATTAGGGTATAAACGCGACTAGTATAGCCGGCCAGTTCGGAAAGGTCCTTGATTGAATACATCATGCGTCCACCCGCATCCGCGAGCGAGAGCATAAGTCGCTTGTTCGTGATGAAGTCCTTCATACGATTGCGCTCTCGGCCACCTTTTTCGGCGCTGTCAATCATCTCCATTGCGCCTCCTAAGCCGCCCCAAGCTGGGAGGAAGACTGGTAAAGATGACAAGAGATAACCGTAAGCACTCCAGCTGTATTTCAAGATAAAATCTTCGAGGATATTATAACGGATCTTAAGCAGGTAGATTCCTTCCATCCAACTCTTGAGGGATTTGAATTCCTTGTTTAAGAAAGACTTTTCCATTTCAGCACCACCATAGAAAGCGACTTCTTCGGCATTTGCAATCAAACGGGCATGAAGGCTTCTAAAGTCACCCTCTTTACGTCCTTCAACTGCCTTGAGCTTCCCAAAAGGAGGTGATACCTTTCGCAGAATACTTGCTGTCAGGAAGTAGTTGCTCATAAGACCCGTTAACGCGAGTGGACCCAGTGAGCGGTATAGTTGATAGTTGAAAACACAGAGATCGATAAATGGTTTCCCAAGTGAGGAATATAAATTGGCAGCTGAAGCACAAAACAGGGTTAGATCTTGTGTAATGAATTGGTCGGCTCCCTGTCCGACGCCGCCGTCCAAGTTGGATAGCTTGTAGTAGTTAAGATTGTCATTGAGATATAAGTCGTGGATATATCTTGTTAACCGAGTTCGGAATGCGATAGATACTTTAGACTCGAGGAATTTGATCATAGAATTGGTATATGAGGCAAAACCACCAAGTCCGCACCACTTGGTTTAGTTAGTAACACATTCATAACCGAGTTTGGTGTAGAATCGTAGCATACCTTTGCTATACCCCAGAGGAATACCCTTCCGTTACCTGCGACCAAGTCGCGAACAATCTCACCATCTAGGCGCGCAACTACTAACGAAAGATAGGTGCGAAGCATCAGAAACGCGCCATGGCTGACCAATAACCCGGCCTCTTTGCTAGTCCATCGCGGTATCATGATGCTCATCAGGCTGAGAAACTGATGTAGGAACGCAAGGTTTAGGCCTGGCTTGGTCTGAGCCGAAGGAACGGTTCCATCGCCAAGTCCCGAAACCTTGGGCGGGTTTAGGAAGAGCCGACGATGCGCTTCGAAGGTCAAAGGTTTTGTCCGATTAATAACTACTTTGGACGTTCCATCCTTATACGGAACGTATATCGTTCGCGAGCCATCTTTATTGAATAACCACGAATTCGTGCGCACAAGTTTCCGACCTTGCTCTTTCTCCTGCCTTCTCCGGTTCCACCATCTCCGGCCACCATCAGCGCTGAGTATTATCGACGCGGCGAGTAGGAGGGCTGCAAAAAGCTTGGAACGTCGGGAGGTCTTTCGTAGGCGGTCTCGGATTAGTTTGCTATACTTGTCGAGAAAGGCTACGAGTATGTCTTCGGATGCCGAATGGCGAAGCGTGGATTGCACCGCCATCGTGACATGACATCAATAAGGACTGGCCTGTAATTAGTCTATTCCGAGTGCCATCTATTCCGTACAGCGATGGGATCTAAGGGACTTCTACACAGAGCGAGAGGAATAGAGCAATAATAAAATCGTTTGAATTTTTGGTATAGCAGTAAATGCTACCGACATGTCGCTGAGAGGTGGTTGAGATAGAGGAGAAGGGCTAGGATAGCTTGTAACTCCGTCATTGGTGACGATTGAAAGCGACCAAAGCTGAGGCATGTGATGATCCGAGGTTGATCCTCTGAGTTCGGAAACCGTCAGCGACATCTTTGCGGCTATTGGCTGAAAGGTAAGCTATCACGTGGCCGAAGCCCCAGGTATGAGCCACCTTCCCCCACGATTTACCTGCAGCTTGTGGACCTGCACGAGGCTGTGGCTTGTTTGCAGGTTAGATGGTTGGATGGAAGTCCGGGGAAAGAAATTGGGGCATTTGTTTTTTTCTTTTCTTTTCTTTTCTTTTTCCCACTCGCTTCAAGATTTTTAGATAGGAGCTTGATATTAAAAGCGGCTGTATCAAAAATATCATTTGGACCGTACTTACATAACTAATCCAATAAGATATCAAAATATCTATGATTCGACTCCGGGAGAGGTGATTGGTGGATATTATACGAAAGTAATACCCAACTGGCTGGATCGCTTGAGATATAAAAAAAAAATACCCGGTCAATCTTACGCTGCAACTGTTTGTTTGCTTGGTACGATACACTAGAGGCTGGCTTTGGAACATACCTATCTTAATGGTATGTATTATGAATCTCCTGTGCATTATATCATTTATACGGATCCGTACTTGTGTAAATGATCGAATGTCGGTTGGCTGTAGCTTGTGTCTTAAAAAGGTAAGTGAACAAATAGTTTGGCCCCATTTCTCAACCGTCACTTCTCAACGGGCGCCAACGGAACCAATCAAAACCGGGCCTCGGAGACTTGCATGGCTCGTTCTCCACGACACTCTTAATTTTGGTTCAAATGTTCATGTAGCTACCCTAGCTTCCTGCCTTCCTTGCCGCCTTACGCATAGTAGGTACGACTGAAGTAGTAACGGAAACCCTTCTGTTATACGCCGCATGGATGTGACGGGCGATAAAAAAGTCATGCAAACAGATGGATCCCCAAGCATCTCAAGGATCTCAAGGTTTTATATGGTCCATCCGGCTCGATGGCGCTTCAAGACAGCGTGCATGTCTAACAGGTAGTTACTTTTTTCAATGTTGAAACGGTTCATCTGTCTGACATCTCGTCAATCTCGTCAAGGTCGAGGACGACCTAGGATAGAGGTAGAGATAGACTCGCAATATGAAATGCGGATTGAAATGCAGATAACTCCCAACTTAGCAGGTCAAGGGTACCGAACCTGTAAGCTAGGTGCTAGGCAAATATGATAACTCGTCAGTCATTTATCTATATTGCACTATTGTCCTCATAAAGGCGCAAAGACGACAATGGATGTACTGATACACAATTAGGTACTGGACACTTAATAAAGCCACCAAATTTTTTACATCCAATAGTCTTGAAATGCAATTGCAGGTGATTATTAGTCCATATATACAATACCTACCTAGGTACCTAAGGTAACCTGGAGGTCAGCGAAATTACACACCACTGAATGAGCTTTATTCTCTGGTGGATTCTTTAGTACAAATGATAATAATACCGTAGATAGATAGGGGGGAAGCTAGGGAAGCTGGGAAGGTGGATGGGAACATTTTGATAGGTAATTGATACAGTACCAAAGCGGGATGGATTCTGTTTCGGAGGTATGGGGAACTCTCATATCTTTCCTAACAGATTTTAATATACACATGTTCCCTCTCAAGTCCCTACCCTAATTATGTTTCGGTGACAGTGGGTGATAATCAAACGGAGTACCTAGGTAGATACCTACCTACATGTACCTACCTCATAGTGTAGTGTACATATGTACCTTCATTATTCCGTACATTGTACCTAGATACCTAACCTCAGTATGTACCTAGGTAATAAGCAATCCTACTGGACACCAACCAACCAGACTAGCCCAGCCGCCACTGGGCTACATAGTACATACAAGCTAGTACATGTAGGTAGGTAGCAATCAACTGAGCAGATGCCTCTATGTAAACTACCCCTGTCACGCCCTTTTTCTTAGTGATTTCAAGTGATTTCAAGTGATTTCAAGTGATTTCAAGTGATTTTAAGTGATTTTAAGTGATTTAAGCAGGTAAGGCAAGCACGCTAGCGGCTTTCCCCCTGTTCAAATTGCTCCGTGCCCTCCCCTGCCCCCCCCCCTCCCCAAATGTGGTTCAGTTTCTTTGTGGAAATCATTTCGCTTGCGATTCCAGACTTCTTCAGCCTCCGCGCAACAATCCCGCAGAGCAGTGGAAGAGATAGTCTTCATTTCTTTTTTACAGCCAGCTCTCTGTTTGTACGTATGTATGTACCTTAAGCTTAAGCCTTAAGCTTACCACACCCTCTATTACCTTACCTTAGGTATCATTTCCAGCGTTGTACTTGTTCAATCCATTTCATTCTCCCTTTCACTTAGGTTCTTCGACGGGACATCTTTGGGCTTTTTGTGCCATTACTTTATTTATTTTTCTTCTTACAGCTAGGATTTGGAGTTATTTGTTCAGATACCCGCCGCCCCAACGCCCCCCAAAGGTACCTCGAGGCTCGTCATCTGTCTACAACCAGGCTCAATCTGTTTCCTCCTTCGCAAGTCCCAAGCGACTGACCCACTTCATCCCCCCGAATTATCTCAATCTCAGCAGGGTTTCTTGTCACGACGCGACGTTCTTTTCGACATCTCCATCGCATCGCCTTTTATTTCCTTCGCTTCTCTCGTGGCTTTTAGAATCTCCATCTGCACTCCCGATTCAGCCGCATCAGCCAGTCTCTCTTCTGGTTGCAGTCGCCGACACGGCCATATTAGCTACTCGGCCGTTCAACGCCAACCAATTGCTGCATTAGGGGTTTGGGCAGCTATTTAAGGTGAACGGCCGTTGAGTATCGAGGTGAGCAACAATTGATAAGCTTTTCCACGCCTCGTGTGGGACTATTTCTATCCGAGTCCCTCTACCTCCTAGAAGCGCCGTTCGTTTTCAATTGATCGACGCGATTTTATGCGCCAGTTAATCTGCCTTATTTAAAGCAGAATAAGCCTCCAATTTTTGGCATGTGTCTATAGCTAATATTACCTTTACAGTGCGATAGCTTGTCGTCTCCTATAGCTAGCAAGCATCAACTTTTAATTGGGAAATATGTCCAGAGGTGCTGATGAGAAAGCACTGGCGGAGCACGAAAACTCGAGGGAAAAGGAATCTGTTACGGCCGAGGACGGATTAGCTTCAAGAAAAGGACGCGGCCTCCTAAACGTACCGTCGAGATCTTCATCGCAAAAGATACAGTCATCGTCAGCAACAACGGGTCTCAGCGGGACGACTGCTGACGATCCGCGAGATAGTATTGGTGGCAATTCTAAGGAATCAAAACACAGTATGCTTGGCCGGCGTCGGAACGGTAGTGCGTCCAGCAATCACTCTGGGGCTGCCACGAATCCTACGACTACACCAAGCACGTTGCTTCCAAACTCCCCGGCTGGTGCTCCGCAGCGGCGAAAAAAGGGCGGGTTACTGGCTCTTCTTGGATGCTGTGTTGTTCCTAACCACGCCAGTACCCTCGAAGGTGGTGAAGATCCACTTCCTTCTCACAAACTCGACAAGCTCCCTCAAAGACCGCTGACATCTAGCCGACGAACTACAACGCCTTCGGAGCAGACGGGTGGTAGCAAGACTCAAGTCTACGAGAAGGAGAAGGAGACGCCGCCTCAAGCAAGCACCGCTGCTCAAGACGCATCTAAATCCGCAAAGCGAGTCTCGGGGTCAACGACTCAGGACCAGTCCACGGTCGGCGAACGCGAGAGCGAGTCGAAACAGACTACCCTGGTCGGTGTACCGGGTCCCAGCATCACGGTTAACCCTCCGGTTGCAGAAGATCATGAAGCGGAGGCGGATGCTGTCGAAGGGCCATCCACCAGGGACGTTGACGGCGATGTTGAGATGGCAGATACGGAACTAGCTGTAGCTGAACCAGCTAAGCAACCTGGTACGGACGACGAGTCTCAATATGCGAAGTCAGTTCCGCCGCCACCTCCCGGACCGGTCCCTGTTGCCAATCCCGCCCCCGTTGCGCCAGAAGAGAAATCCGTGGATCTAGAGCAAGGTCAACAAAAATATCTTCTACCACCTATCGAACCCCGTTTCAAGGGCAGAAAGTGCCTGGTATTGGACCTGGACGAGACTTTGGTGCACAGCTCTTTCAAGGTATGTCGTGGAAATACTCGTCTAAAGGTGGTCAACAAGCTAACTGTCGTAGATACTACATCAAGCTGATTTCACGATACCAGTTGAAATTGAGGGCAATTATCATAACGTGTATGTCATCAAGCGACCGGGTGTAGATCAGTTCATGAAGCGCGTGGGCGAGCTATACGAAGTCGTAGTGTTCACAGCCTCTGTCTCTAAGGTACGTTACATATACTATTACTACTACTGTCTCATCTTTCTAATTAGGTTAAATAGTACGGCGACCCATTGCTAGATCAGCTTGACATCCACAAGGTTGTCCACCACCGACTGTTCCGGGAGAGCTGTTATAACCACCAAGGCAACTACGTCAAGGATCTTTCCCAGGTCGGTAGGGACCTCAAGGATACTATTATCATTGACAACTCGCCTACCTCGTACATCTTCCATCCTCAACACGCTGTGCCTATCAGCAGTTGGTTCTCGGACGCTCACGACAATGAATTATTAGACTTGATACCCGTTCTCGAGGACCTAGCCGGATCTAATGTTCAAGACGTCAGCCTAGTTCTCGATGTCACTCTTTAAGCTTCAGTTAATTTCTATTCTATGAGAACCGCAAACGAACCGAACAATACCTAGGGTAGCCATCATAGCGGCGGGCGTTTGGTGACAATAACTTCGAATTTTTTGGTGTATATGTACAGTTTAATCTTATATACCGAGTTAGGCTGCGTGAGCTCGCGCCGCCCCTCTCTTCTGCCTCCTTTCTTCAATCCTTCGGTGGGCGGACCCAAAGTTGATCAGCTACATAAATGCAAACCTATTCTATAAGAGGAGCTTGCCATTTCGAGATACAGCGAGAACGCAAATGGGCTGGACGAGATCCCGGGTTAGCACATAGGTGTTATAAAATATTGGTACATGAAAAGAGGAGGTCTTCAGATGCTACGCCTTTGCTCGGGTAGAGTTGAGTGACGTCGCTACCGCCGTCATAAAGCGATACACATTATTTGTTCTGTTTCTTTTGTTAATATTCTTTTTTACTGTTACTGATGGTGCCTCGTGTGCTTCACACGCGCGCGAGGAGAGGAGAAGGGGAGAGCTGAGTCTGCTAGCAGACATAGTAGGAGGCTGAAGCAAAAAGAGGAGGAAGTAGAAAGCAAAGCGGATAGCTGGACATTCGGTCATGAATAGCATTATTACGGGTCTGATCACGTCTTGCATTTTTTTCGGTGGCAACCAGAGGTAGAGCTTTCATGTAGGCTCCTTCGCGTCAGTTCAACGTGACCCTGAAAGGGGCGGGCGATGTGATGACAGGGATTTGTCCGCTTCCGATCGATACCCGGCCGAGGCAGATTCTCAAATTGATATATAAACCCTTGAAATAAAAGACCAGTCTTGATTGTGCGCAGAATTTGTATCTCGCTATCTTCCCTAAACCATATTGGGTTATCAGAGCTTGTATTGTGTTCATGTAAATATAGGTACCTATTATACCAACAACCTGAGCTCATGCTTCGAAGTGAATAGAAATCACGTGCGAATCGGTCAAGCTACCCCTAGGACCCTGAGGCTATCCTCTCTTACGCACATACTAAGAGGTATCTACATACCTGGTACCTAGCTATATCCTATCAAACTCACAGCACCTAACCCGAGGGGCTGGAACCATACAATAACCCAGTCAACCGGCCGGAGAAAAAAAAAGGGTCCCATCCCCCCCCCCCTCTCTCCTCCGCCCTTACTTCCAGCACCCGAGGCATAAATTCCCCCTTGCATTTCCGGGTGCGTAAACCGACGAGTTAACAAGTGGTGGCTGCTGACGCCGTACGACTGCCCCGCGAGACATCCGAGGCGCTTAGAGCGCCCGTCATGTGTGCTGTCTCCAGCCGTGCTTACCTACCCACCTACCTACCTACCTATACGAGCGAGTTTACATGACAGAAGCTGGCAGAACAGAGAGGTGGCGCGTCTCGGATATATGTACGTAAGGCATCAGCGCCCCGGTTCGCTCCCGAGGCGGGAAGCCGGTGCGGAGCGGAGGTTGGGGATTTGTGACTTGGGTTATTTGGTCGGGGTTTGCGATATAGTTAGATATAGATGGGTGACGGTTTAAATCCAAAATAATGTAAATTCTTTTCGCAGATAATTTGTCAACGCCTAGGTCACACTAATCTCACAGGCCTTGACAGCGAGGGCATAGAAAGCTTGGCTTTATTATTACGTCTACTCCATTTACATTATTGAGCAGCAAAGTCCCACAGCATCTCCGTAGCTGACATGATGAGAATGTCGCCTTATTTTACAACGACTTAGACGAACATGAACTCCTAAAACAAAAACTACCTAGTCTTGCTAACAATCAGATCAACTGCCAATAGTGATTTACAATATCGCATACACCTGGAGAGACTTCATAGCACATAATGGACCAATCACGTAGACACATGTAAAAAGGAGAAAACATGGCCGAACATATTGCTAAAGAAAAACATTGATTACTACAAACATCCCTGAGTATCTCGCCAATCCACAATAAAACCTCCTCCAGGGTGTAGTTAATCCTCTGGTATGGAACTCAAACGCCAGATCCTACCAGTTTCCGTTAAAACCTGTACCTTAGCTCGTAATGAATCCTGAATCATAACATCACAGTCTCAGCGGTCTCTTTATTAAATGACGATTGCTTTGTACCACTCTCATCTCCTTTACTCAGGTGCGCCGATTACCCTGGCGGTTAGAGTTGTTGGGACACTTGGAAGCAACATAATATGCTTCGCTGTAGTAAAAGTCACGAGGTTGGGCTCTGTTATTTCTTCTGGTACCCGTTCTTTTTGTGGCCTTTGCCACCCTTAAATTGAGCGTTGGGTCCCTTGTTGTGACGTCCGCCCTTCGCTTGAGTTGATGATTCGGCCCCGGGCCCGAATTTAGTCTCTGGCTCTGGCTTAGCCGTTGACTTAGGATCGACTTGAGGCTTAGAGCTATCCTGCATCAAGGCCAAGGAGCGCTTCTTGGCAAAGTCAGACACGCACTGCTGGCAGATGTGCAACAAACAATACGGACACTCGAAAGCTATAATGCCTCGTTTCACATGACAAGCGCCGCATTTGAACTTCTTGGACTGCTGGATCTTGCTGCAGAACCCAGAGTGGAGACAAGCTTGTGCCTTCTCATCCTTGGTGATGGCGTTGAGCTTTTTCCAACGCATTTCTTGGTTGGATTTTTCGGTAGTTCGTTCGTCTTCTTTTTGCTTGGCTTTCATCTCTTCTTGGGATTTTTTCTCGTCTTCTCGAGCTTTTTTGCGTGCTTCCTCAGCCATTCTTCGCATACGAGTCTCCTCGTTGACCCTTTCACGTTGCTCTCGCCTCTCCCGCTGAAACTGACTGAAGACATTATCTCTGTCAAAAAATCCCGGATAATATGGTTGTCGAACCCCGTCTCCAAAAATGTAGCGGAAGATGTAAGGGAATATATTGTTGTATATCCAATCATCATCATCGTCATCAAGATCAACCCAATCCGGAGAATTCGATCGCGCTGTTGGTTCGGGCCGGGAAGGTGTAGTGGCGTTCTGAGAAGCTATGTGAAGGTCATAATGAGAACGATTAGATGGGTCATGAAGAATCTCGTATGCAATTTGGATCTGTTAGATATTAGTTTAGTTTTGGTACTATGCCTTGAATGATAGAAACTAGAACGTACTTTCTGAAAGGTTGCTGTGGCGGCTTCAGCGTTACTGGGGTTCTTATCTGGGTGGTGAATAAGAGCTAAGCGACGGTAGGCGGCAGTGATCTCCTGCTCAGCTGCAGTGCGTGCTACCTCGAGGGTAGCATAGCAGTCGAAAATCGGAAAGCGAGGCATCTTGGATAAATAGCCAAGACTCAAAGCCGAATTATAGGGTGGAGATGTCCCTTATTACAGTATCAAGGTAGAATTGACAATGTAGATACTTATTATAGTAAATGAGGGAGTAAAGGGGGTATAGTGGTGTCGTCGTTAAGAGGATATCCTGATCCTAACCAGGCAAAATGATGGAGGTGATGAATGTGAAGGGAACTCAGGAAATACAAATTGGGCAGATGTCTCAGGCGGGTAACGGTGTAGTAGTAGTAGTAGTAGAGAACGGTCGTAAGTAGTTGGGTACCAGGTAGCAACTACATATATAAATGGATATCCGTTGCCGGGCATACCGTATAATGATCGAAGGGTATTACTAAGAGAGAGAGTTTCTAGGACAACATAAAACGGGACTTAGCGAGCTTGTTACTAGATGCTTGCAATATCATCTTTGAGAAAACTAGAGGACCGTGCAATGGTTTAGTTGCCCACATTCGTTACACGACATGTTTTTAGTAGAAGGAAAAAAAGAAGGTTGCATTAGTTAAGTCCAGAGTTTTATCATAGCGTTTGGTAGTTGCCTTGTCACTTATCAGATTAGCTAGTTGGCGGTTGCCTGCCTAACCTTAGGATAGATAAAGTACCTAACCACTGTGTACAGACTTTGTACAGACTGAGAGTACCTAACATCCATGAGATAGAAACATATCTACATCAGGTTTGTATTCATGCCCCCCCAATTACATATACTAAACGCGACGCCACGTGATTCATATATAACATTACCCAACTTACATATGTACCTACTTACATACATTGTCCTATCAACAGATCAATATAATGAATGGAATCCAGAAAGCAATAAGACGAGCATGTACCTGCCTTTATTAGTATTGTGTTCAGGTGGAAAATGAAGTTATCACTTCTTATAAATAATGGTACAATAAAAGGATAAACAAGAAAAGAGGAATCCTGTGAAGTCAACGCAATATATTACTAGGTTGTTTTATATCTTATGAAGTGGACTGTCTACCTTTCACCACCTCTTCAAAACAGCTTTTAGTAAAGTCTGGAGTCCCCTGAATCGGGGTACACTTTAAAAAAAAAAGAAAAAGAAAAAGAAAAAAAGAATCAGAGTTATTCTTTGTTAGAACAAAACCAGTCGCTAAAAGCCACCGATCTAAAAGGGACCCCATGTATCTACGCACCCAAATTAGACCACGTCTAATGTCTAACCGTCTCTTATCGGTACCCTACCAGATGCCATATGCATCATCATCCCTCCTGTCTAATCTTTTGACTTCGGCGTCCGTAAGGGGCCTGCAACCACCGCAAGCACAGCGGAATCCCCATAGTGTATACAGGCTGCTCGGCGACATCGGTCCGTACGAGATGGTCAGCTCGGTGCTAGCAGGCACGTCCTTCCCCATTCGGAGCTCTATGATATTATTCCGGGCAATACGGTACTTGACAGAACTGACCTGGCCACATGCGTGATTGAATCGTGCAGCAATGAAGTAGAATAAGGATGATTCATGAACCGCAAAGCTATTAGTTATGATTAGCGCATTGATCTTTGATTAGCTATAATATAATATAGATAAACATACGCGTTAGTTAGGAAGATTGCCTGTCGCTTGTCATGATCAGGAGATCTCTTATGCCCATGCATTCGATAGAACGCAGCTCGAAGTTCGGGCGCTAGTAACTCTAGATCCTGGTATAAAGTCACAGGGCTTGCCGTAAGTATTGGTCGCTCTGCAAGAATCAACTGGCCTTGCCTCAGATCCGTCTTTGCGAAGGCCCCATACCCTCCAAGTCGCGACTTCTTGACTTCGAAGTACTGGTTCCTATACCCCTCGGGATTTACCAGGTACTCGTAAGGGATCCTTCCATACCCGAGAGATTTGGCTGCTGCTTCGTGGGCGTCCACCAGGCGATGCGGGGCGGTGTTTGGTTCTTTAGCCTCGTCACCTAAATTATCTTTTGCTTCATCGGCCGTGTCGTGACTCAGAATCTCCCCCCTCTCGTTGGTACCCCGGTAATCATAGGATGATGAAGTATGCCATTCGGTTTTGGCCGGGATGGGAGGCTGGATTGAGTGCCCTCCATCTAGCTCAGTTTTCCCACTAACCTCCCCTGTAGACTCATCTTCGTTGTTGGAGTTGCACAAGGGTTTATTTTTTGCTACCCACTCGGTAATCCAGCTGATATGTCGCCGCAGTTTCTGTAGAAGTTCTTTGCTGTCGCCGATATCTATGTTTGTCAAAGTCTCCTCCATCGGACTCCCTCCGGTCACGGAGACTGGGGTCTGACTTTTGTCGCGGACGGGTACCGGTACGGACATTGTAGGCAGTGCTGCTGAAGTTTTAGTTAGACAGTGGTATTAGTGTAGAGAGATTGATGATATAAAGTGGTGTTGATGATGTAGGTAAAGTATTGATGATGTAAGATGTCGGTCCTGTAGTAAGGAAGGACCGAAGAGTTTGTACCCAATGTATTTCTAGCAAGTCGGGCCGGTCTGTTGTGTCCTAGGAATGAACGTACATATAAAGTACGAAAGAACGATTGGTATTTAGAGTTAGACTGGGGGTGGATTGTTAGGCAGGGGCGATTTATGGATCCAGTTGTGCCAAAGCTGTTGAAGTAATAACGATATTGGTAAGAAGTGAGGAAGGGGCGAGTAAGAAGATATTAAAACAAGGATGGAAGATGCAGCTTCACCAATCCACCTCCCCTCCCCCCCTTGCGTGTAGAGTGCACTGCGGGCCAGATAGCACCATCAGTATATATACAACAGGTCAGTATATGGCGAGGACAGCAAACAAGAAGAAAAAGAAAAAGAAAAAGAAAGTATTTTGATGGTATGTTGATAGATCATGAGCCAGAACTTTCTTTTTCGAGGTTGGTGTGGGTTAAAAAAAAAGGGGGGGGGGGAGGACGATTCGCAGTATAGAAAGGCTGGAGGAAAGAAAGCCATGACAGGAATACGTACGAAGACAAACGACTAGAGCAGAACTGAAGATATGGCAGTTCGCTCTAAGTACATATAAGATACTGTTCCTCAGAAACAGTGTTCGTATTGGCGATGAAAATGTTCAATACAAAATTATCAGACTTCTGGTAACTGTGAATTTCTTCTGCTTCATTAGGAAGCCTGAGAGGTAATGATAATAATAGGTTCATATTATTGACGTCACCCTTTGCGTATCTTGTTCACGGAGTGTTCTTGTTGATGGGGTGCAAAGAAGTAGAAGGGAAATGAGGTGCAAAATAATGACAGAATGTTTTGAGAGATTGATTGTGAATCGCTCTGTTTGGTTGGGTGGACTGTGCAAGGTCTGGGTTGGTGTAGGTACCTGATGAAATAGAGTCGGAGCCTAGGATGACAAATAAGGGTTAGCTAGTGGACTAAAGAGTACCTAAATTGTCCCCGGAACGTGACTGTCTCTGGAGTCGGCATCCGGAAGTCAAGCTATCTCTCTGCCGATGTCCCGATTTCCGGTGATCACGGCCGAGAATCCCGACTTTGGTTACAGTTGGTAAAATAGGTTAGGAACTGTAAAATGACCAAAGACAACTAGGGATATGAGGTGTTGAAACTATAACCAGGTATCTATGCAACCTTAGCTATCGGAGTTCTGGTAGCTCCGACCTTTTTCATCATATCATACCTAATGTAAGGTAAGAAGAGTGGAGGTGTAATGCAGAAGTGTAAGGTGTTAAAAGAAGTTAAACCGGGGTCTGCAAAATGTCAAAATGTTAAAATCTCCCAGCCTTTCGATGTGATCATTTGTGAAGGAAAAAAGAAGAGGAGGAGAAAGCTAAGCATATAGACTGAAGGTCAGCCTTAGATGACAACACAAGATGGAGAGAGAGAAAAGTAAGTTCAGGCATCTGCAAAATATAATGCTTAGAGTTGATTCTGACTCTATCTGTAGTTATCTGAAGAGTCTCGTTTCACAATGATGTGGCATTAAGTAGAACAACCGCAATAACAGCAAGTAAAAACAAAAGCATTTTATTTCAAATAACAAAAAAGACCTCTCTACCTATAGGCATTAACCCTTTTACGGACTAAATAGGTACCTGATGTATTATTTTGTTTTGCTTTTCTACGGTGGCGCAAATTTGACGTGGTTACACTTGACGTAACTATTTTTACGGCAGATTATTTTTGAGGTTGGATGATGTAAACATTAATTAAGGTACTAAGGTTTATTTCATAAATAATATGTTAATATATTATAATACTATTATTAACATCTTACATCATGCTTAATCATGATCCTTTTCTATGGCTTTGGCAATTAAGCCTGTTGTGCTACTACTCCTTTCTAAAAACGTGAACATCTTCCCCTCAAATACGGAGTCTGTTTGGGCATTTAAAATTAGAGTCGTCTATGTTATTTTTTAAGGGCAAATTCTCTCTATAGCCACATTTGTGATGACCATCTGTTCATGGTAAGCTATGAAGAACCAGGAGTAGGCGAGTGGTTTTTGCTGAACAGAGTCCAAAGCAGTTGGTTATGACATAGCCCAAAGTGTAACAGATTTTTTATATTTACGTGCCTGACCCCAGCAAAACATATCGGAAGGCGATTTATGACCAAGAAATCAGAATGTGAGGCGTTAGCTTTCATTTGGAATTTAACAAAAGTGGAGGGGCCTGGTATACCATAAGGGTTGATATAACATATTCCTTTCCTTTAGAGTTCTTGTCCTCTGCTTTATGGTCTCTTGGTAGTTATTGCTAAAATAAAGTACCTGCTTGTTGGAGCTTGGTCAGGTAAAGTCTTACGGATGTGGCGTGGGAGCAAGGCTAATGGCTTGCATCCTTTACGGAGAGGGCGGGACGGGACGTTACGACACAATGCTACTAGTGCAGGTTGAATATGCAAGTAGGCCAGCGGCGTAGAATAATCGCGAATTATTCTAGTAGCATAGAAGAGTATGAAAGGGTCATCAAATGGATATAGTCTTAAAAGAGAAGGTATTTTATATAGCATGATCTTGAGACGTTGCTCATTACTGTGCACGATGATTACTAATATTGATTTCTTAATAAGAACTGAGGAATGTCGAGTAGACTTTAAAGTATTAATTATATAGTAACAATTCACATGTCTATCTTGTTATGGCGTGATATGCCACTGAGATGAAGATAATTGTTTCTCAATTGGAAGTAGGAAAGGGGCAACTTTTTTGAGTAAAGAAAAACAGGGGCAAAAGAGAAAGGTGTTCAAAACTTAAAGTGGAACAAAACACTCAGTTGGGTCGTGAAGATTCCCGATCAGTTGGACCCGCGTTACAACTACCACACCCTTGGTAGTTTCAGACTCTAATTATAGAAAACATAGGGTCTTCAATATACATAGGTACTGAGCACGTTGCTGATAAAATAGAAAATACTAAAATAGTTGAAATACATAGGCAGTCGGTATACAGAGATAAGGGTTCGGTAAAGCATTTAGTCCTTGTCGAAGATTAGGCGGAGGTTCTTTTGCTTGAGCAAATAAACGGCAACCATGTGACGTCTGATCCTTATATAGAAATAGAATTTCCAATGCCGGCAGTTAAATGTACTGCGGGCGGGTACATATCGTATGGTAATATGTGCAAGGGTCTACTTCACACGTTACTAGAACGGGACTGATTCACATGTAAAATGTAATGCTGGATAAGTGGGTTTCCTAATGTATGTAGTCTATGAACATATATTATTGTATTCGTCTTAGGGCTCTTTAGAACGGGATATCGAAATAACGCTCTTTATATTAGTATCGTAGCCTCCAACTGGACGGTTGGGCTACCTAGGTACACTAGTCTAGTTTTAATCCTGTCTTTGTCTTGCTTACTTCATTCGACCATCTGGGAAGTAGTAGATCTGTGTGGGTAATTGGTACTTTGGTATGTCTGACATATCAATAACACCTAAGAAATAGATCAGGGATATCTACGAATACGGCTGTGGGTCCTTTGTATGGCTACCTACCTCTTACCTACCTACCTACATAGGTATATCGGTGTATGATCTTCGTCGTCTACGGCTCGCCGCTCGCCGAGTTTATTCCAAAGAATTACCTGTATATCTACATATGGGTCAGGAGGCGCAGGTGATGAACCGTGCATAACCGGGCTCCCCGGCTCTAGTGGAACGGGTTTTTCTTGATATAACGGCAGGGCGAAGAGACGCCCTGAATCCTACATCTCTTAGGGCTGTTTCTCTGTTAGTAAAGTAGTATCTTCTAATTCAAGATTTGTAGTATGACCTTGGTGTCAGGTAGGATGATATTGGCCTTTTATAAGGTCGCGATTGATAGAATCATGTATCCCGCTAGAAGAAACCATTGGTATCGAGGGTAGGATACGGAAATAAGCATCTAAATGACCTCATTTATTGTTTCCCCTCGTTACCTTTTTGGATTGGCTCTCCGAGTCTCGATATAGCACAGCGCAATAAGCACGAGTCCAACCTAGCGAGAATGAGGCGACGTATGAAACTCTGACGGCAGCACTGTATTACATAAGATAAGAAGCGTATTTATACATGAAACCAACCCTTCGGATACCGTAGCATCTTACCTATCCGGAAATAAGCTGACGACCGTGTGCGTAATCGTGGATGGGGGCGGCCCATCCCGTGCGGCAAGCATAAGAATCACGACACTAGAGCAGTTCCATGGTTCCATCAGCCTACATATTTTAGTCAGGGGTACGGCACTGGCGGTGGCCTCTAGGGAACGCATTGGGACGGTCGAGATATATTAGTCATTTTCTTTGCGATCTGTCCATCTCGAGAAAGGCAGAGCCCATGTAGAAATGGGTAGGCTGATATCTAGTAACACAAGCAATATTGTCAGGCAGAAATGATGATTACCCGCATTCAAGATTCCTATCGTCACTCGTGTTACTTAGGCATAGTGTATGAAGCGTGAGTGCACGAGGTTAAGCGAACTCTGTTTTTTATGTGAGCCTTTTATGAAGGCAGAAGGATGAAAATGTCTATTCTAAACTACATGAATTTTTGGTGTATCGCTGCTTGCGCAGATGGATCTCATAAGTAAACCTGACTCCTCGTCTATAGCTAAGAGTGAAATGCCCACATGCAGAGCATCGTCCAGGATAAAAAGAGGTCGTTTATGAGTAAAGGAGGCAGCTTAGAGCCGGAAGAAAAGAAATAAACCAGAAAGCCCAAGTGTATACCCTGTTGTACAGAAAGTGGGCGGACTAGGCAAGCCAGTCGTTCAGAAACCTTGCCCCCTGATAGCCCATCCGAATCAAAATTGCACATATAATATCCTTTTTCCAACCAAACCTAAGGAAAGGGAATCCATAGAACCACTAACTCCATCCGGGTATGCCTAACTCCAAGTCTGACACAAGAAGCTAGCTCAGTTGTAACCGCTGCGGCTTCTTCCACGGGTGCTGCTGGTCTCAGAGCCAGTGTCAGGGCTGTTGGAGCCGGTGTCGTTAGAAGGGGCGTCAGATCCGGATTCAGGCATTTTGGCGGAGAGGGAGTGAATCTCTTGTTGATTTATCTTTTTTTTTCGGTGCCTTAGAAATTGATCCTTTCGTATACGGACTCCAGATACTTTTGACTACTGTGTCTTTGCTGATGGCGAATTTTCAGATCAGGGGTTTCCTGGTACAAGCTGGTGAATGGGTTACGGTGTGATTCTGCAACTGCGGGTGTTAGCTCATGTTAATAGGGAGAAACGTTAGGCTGGTTATAAAAAGGGGTAAACCGTACTGAATGTTCTTGATGCTTGGTATCGTCAAAAATGATCAAGGAGAACGTACAATGGGTGACGTCTAAGGTATAAGTTGGAAGATGAATGCGTATGAGGATGACTGTTCTAAGAGAGACGGGGATGATTGTGATGGATTGGGATAGAGTCAAGGGAAAGGATTAACGATTTAGGGGAAGGCTTGAAGGTTATATAGTGCGTTCGCGTGTAACCAAACGATCTGACGTCCCGAGGCCAGTTTTGCTAGGTTGCAATTGGACGCCTACGGTAGATTAGATCACTGCCTCAGCCCTACGGCAGGATCCCGTGAACCACACCATGGATCCAGGTTTGTATAACTGAAGGCGTATACCCGTTATAGACATCAAACCTGTCTAGTCTGCCTACATCACTATGATCTATCACATGTGCGAAACGAATCTGGACCACATAACCTGGGTGAAAGAATGGCTATCAGGATTCATGAACTGCACACTCGAAACCAAAAAAGAAACATGTCGAGCTAGACACATAAGTGAGATCTAGTGAGACGGCGGTAAAGTCTCTACATGCTACAGCATCTCCGGATCGAAGGCTGGATCCGGACTTGGAATTTCCTTGGTACACTAGATAACGACTTTGGAATTCATGAATATGCAAAGAAGTCCGACATTATCACGGCTGAGGATGTTGGCTGGGGTCCGGGATTCGAAGCCTGCGCCCTCTGCCTAGCTCATCCACCTGACTAGGCACAAGGTTATGTTAGGATCGCATGCTATATGTAGTTAGGAGGGGTTGCATTGAAGACGAGAAGAGGAACAGGCTGGAGTTGAAAAGGGAGTCATCACTGCGGCCAGGTCTGATTCATCGCTCACGAAAGAAACAAGATACGAAAGACAATACTCTACCAAAGGTCGGAGGAGTGCGACCGCGGACTATATTACCGTAGCATTAGACTGGAGATCTACGACTAAACGCGCCGCAGTTACTGCATGATATCAGGCACAGCGAGCGAAAATCATGCGAGCTGGGCGTATAAGGCTAACAGATGATATAGGTTGGGGCATAGGTAGCATGTACGTCTTACAACATCATGTTGGTGTTCAAGTCGAACCGATTTAAGACACGAGAGAACCAAACACTGAACTATTGGGTCCAGATACGCGTTATGGTAACCTCCGAGAATCTTGTGAGTCCACGTCCCCGGGACAATACCGGGATCGTGGATTCACAGATTCATAATATCAACTTACCAGGCATTCAACCCGGAGCGAATAGTATGGATCGTCGTGAAGCGTGGGTGATATCGGAGAGATCCGTAGAAAAGGGGGATAGAGAAGAGCGAAAGAAGTTCATCATCGGAGCTTGGGCCCAATGCGGTAGCTGAAGTGAAGGTCTGACTACTGGAATACTTTAGGTATGGAATGGTAACCAATCTTTAGCATTGAGGATTGATGGAATTGTGATTGGTAAGGAGGGGACGTTGAAGCAGGGCAAAGACGAATGGAGGAAGAACGATGTCATGTCTGCGAGGCGCGCGTCGTAAGCGTTAAGCGACATGCGCCCTGTAAAATCCCGTGTACAAGTGTTACATTATGTACATGGCTACCTAAGGTACCTAACCTAGGTGGGTAGGTACCTCCTAGGTAAGTTTAGGTACTAATAAGGCTTGTCCGGTTCATACCTTATCAAAATAGGTACATATCACCTCGCGGTCGGGCTAGGTGGGGGCCATTAGTTTCAGTCAGGCTCAATTAAGCCACAGCCCTGCCCTGATTAGGAAGCCTACGCGCTTGCTGAGCCAATAAGAACCTTAAGTCGGCGCCCCTTAAGTAGGTACATAATCCAGGGCCCAATCTTTAAAGGAATCCATCTTGAATCCTCAATCCTTCCTCAACCAAGCATCTCGCATGTCCGCCGGGTCTCGCCAAACGAGGCCTGGACTTCGAGATTCGTGCTATACCACACCAATCAGAAACATTCTATGCTAGTCGGTTGGGATCCGTTCATATCCAAAATGAGTAATCCTTGCTTACCGAACAGGCCGAATAGAAGACAGACCTTGTCCCAATTGACTAGAATAGGTCATTCTAATTCACGATGGGTACACTAACAGCTTCAAGGTTCAGTGCCTCCCGCTCGTCCCGCCGTAGACGGATCAAATCAGTGCTGACTTATTTAGTTTAGGTAGTCAAGAACCGAGCGCGCCGCACGTGGAGATGCACAAGCTGCTAGGATTCTATTTCTACAACCTCTGAAGTTTAGTTGCAACGGGATGCAGCGGGATGGTGCAAGACTCGCTAGTGTTACCCAGTCGACATACCCGATAGTCTAACGTTACGAAGGGGAACTTTCTATTTTCTTTCTAGAAAAGCTCATGCAACCCTGAGAATAACCTGGAGGACCGTTTGAAACAGCGAAGAATCCGATGAGTGACGTTGCATCCGCTAACCAATGACAGGCACACAGCTGCCATCCCGAGCTGCTGTTCCCGGCTTAAGATAAGGAAAGAGCGGTTTCCTATTGATTAACCGCGTGTTAAGAAGATACTACTAGTCAACATACGCAGTATACCGCTGCCGTGTGCCCAATACACGACATGGCCAAGATCGACCTTCTGATTTTTACAACTTCTATACGTTACAGGGCTTCTCTCGGATAGGATTGCTCGAGATGCATTCAAATCCTCTGTCACGAAACCCTTTCAGGGGGTTATTTCACCTATACCTACTGCTAGTCGACGACAGGGTTACCAGGATCGGAGTTTGCGGAGTTGGCACAAGTCAGCTGGTCAAGAGTATTATTCTGGCTGCAGACTAGAAAGGAATGGCGACGAGCGAATGCAAGGAACCTCAATCCGCGTATGTTACAGGTTGCCTTTTCAACTCAAAATCAAGATCGAGGATTAGAGGACCGTTTATGCTTCGCGGGAATCTGAAAATCGATCTAAACATCTGACCTGAGACGGCTATATCGAATGGTTCCGAGCCGTGCCGGCTCTGAATGCTTGACAAGTATAATGCTTGCTACCGGCAGGGCCCCCTAACCAATTGAAGATTCTACCGTTAAAATCCTGGACATTAGTAACCTTGCTGCCGATCCTACACTACATAGATATGCCGTTCTGCCAAGGACAATTGGTAACCGATATTAAGAATATCAAGAACCATGGCCTTGGTGACTGACCCGATACGCCGGACGGTGTTCTATGGGATATGAGCTGACTAAGTTATCCCCAGCGCCCGAGTCTCGCGATTCCGATACGGCGGGCATCCGTTCCACTACTTTATCATTTTCGGATGCAAGTCATAGAACAACTAGGATGCACATCATTCTCATACGTAACTGCAGCCTGTCGCGCATCAATTTGTCTTACCCCTCAGCTCCCTTCGATCTGCCTTATGCAGGAACATGTACGTCCGATACCAACGTCATTTGTGTCAAATTATCGGCAGCCTTACCGGTCTACCGAGAGACTTAGCTCGACCGGGCTAAATTTCTATACACCAAAACGCCTCCATGTTGTGCCTCTGTACCGGATCTCTGAACGAACTCGTTTTCGCGTTTTAGATACCCTATGGAGGTATTCTAAATATCCGTAGCTACCTACCTAATTTCAAATTCTGCGGGAGGGTTATACGCATAAGTAGATCTTGAAGGGGACCCCGAGTCAACAAGTCGTATTGGAGAATAAGCCCTGCTAATACATATTATCTAATAATATCTCTCCCAGTTTATAGGTTACCAAATGGTTTCAGTTGCAGCTTTTTTACCGAGTTCGTAACCATGAATTATTGGCACTGCTGCGGTCATTTCGCCGCCATTTCCCCTATTTGGAACTATATGCCCATCTCTAGCATGTCAGCTTTACGGACTACCCATTTTCAAATGGTGTTGCATGTCAAGGCCTATACCCCTCCACAAGCTTGCATGCATTATAATCGCCCGTATCAGTGAGTAGCATCGTTGCCATTCCCGATATAGTGATGGCTAGTGTTATTTACTACTACGCTCTTTTCCTTTTTAAATTTCTCCAAGTTCGAGGGGCCGATCTACCACCTTATCGGACCCGGACCTCGGTCCCGATATATTTATAAAAATACCAGAGCCTACCGAGGAAGCACTAGGAACTCGCCTGAGGATTATCAGCGTCGTATGCCTATTGTTCCTCCCGCTATTTTTGCTGAGATCATGTCTCTCCAAGTTATAGATAGGCGATCCTGTACGCAAGGGTCAATCTATCAGGCGCCTCAGATTTTCGGACTATCTTGTCTCATCCACGAAGACTACGACTTTCCCTAGTTCATCCAACACCCCGGCCGTGCTGAGGCCTCCTTCGCCCTTGCCGCTTAGGTTCTATTAGAACAGCAAATCATAACATAACGTTCCAAGATCTGACGATGCTAATTTGGTAAGACACTCCCGTGTATGGCACAGACGGGAGGATTATTCGAGACAGTTCGAGCTATAATCTAGTATGGGCTCCATCAGGATTTCTGTTGAGGTAGGGCTAAGCAGGGTCTTTGTGTTATAAGGCGCATCTGGACTTTGAGTTCACCTCATGACAACGGGCCTCGTATGATGATAATGGGTCTAATTCACGTAAATCCCGCCGGTAGCTTATGACTACCTAGGTACCTATGGACCCGAGTAGAGCATGTGCGTCACTCACTACCTAATCTGGATACCTGTAATAATTGAAGTGGCACTTGAAGAACGCTGTCGTAAGCTTTATGGCATAAACTCGCCTTAACCCGTTAAAGACTGGAACTACACCTCAGTCATCCTGATGAAATACTATATTCCTATCTCATACACCAAGGATAATCGCGCCTCACCCCTGTTCAGGGCACCGAATCGTGCTTGGTGTGGCGAGACTGACTATAGATGCAACACTAAAGATCTTGAGGACTGTAATGTCATGAATGCTATAATTACTCGATTATGAGGCGTGCTTCGCAAGGTCTACTTTGATAAGATTGCTGAGTAAAAAACCGCGGAAAGGCTTCCGAAAGGAGCCGTAAGAATCCTTCTGATGTTAATTGCTCCTACTAATATGACAATCTCGGATTAGAGATGATTATATAACTAGGTAGACATGATCTCGTTTGCGTAAAGTCCTATTGTGTGACATGGTACGCCGCGGATAGTCAGAAACTGCCAGTTTCTACGAACCAACGGCAAGTAAGGGAGCGTTCTGTTGGTTGAAGTCATATCATGGATGACCATTGTACTCCATCGTGACATAAAGAGCATATTACGAAGACTGTAAGACGGCGTTGGCACGCTGGATTACGACGTTGTTGCAAATATGTCGATATTACTCTGACTCCACATATAGAATATCACTTCTGGACGGGATAGGATGGGTATGGTATGATTCACCGTCCGGAAATAATAGGTATTATGCCGTTTTTCCACTTTGTAGACAACACTTGGCCTAAATAAGATGTAGTTCTTGCATTAAGTAGTATGTATGATGACTTACTTGATAGAGTTTTTATGACCCCGGGAGTGACTAGTGATAATATAGGACTCTGAGTAGGGCTTTTGAACGCCCAAGTAGTGAGATGACTTGGATGTTGGTTACCTAGGACGAAACTCTGTTATTTTAAGAGTTCCCTGAATTAATCATAACTGAGCCTTGTAAATTAAATACCCAAGTAAATTCTATGTATATTTGCATGTTGAATCGGGGAACACGGATGGTTGATTTAATACCAAGGAGATGATGATCTTGGGTTTATGTCCCGAATAGCCAGTGTAGACACGATAAGCTTAACATAAATCTTTACAAAGAGAACACGTCAAGACACAAGCCCCAAAGGACTCACTGACACTTATTTGTCATTCGCCTCGCCGTGCGAGTTGGGAGATTAAGACAAATTACATGGGTACCTAGAGTATCACAGCCGCACTCCCAATGCATCATTTTCTGGGAAGGAGGAAAGTATACGTAGCCTTTTATAAAAGCCTTTAATGCAAGCGGCAACCGGCCCGCTAAACTGTCCAAGGTTCTAAATCTGGGTACTGCAGCTGGTTGCTGTTGCTAAGCAACATCACGTACCCCGCTGTCGCCTTAAATAGCCCCTCAAGCAGCCAATCTCCCATCCCTAATCGGCGCTTGGACACCAATCTGGCCGGTGGTGTAGTGGCAATGGCAGTAGGGTGATGAAATAATTCCTTAGGGAGTTTTTCGTAAAGCTTGGGTTCGATTCTTCATGAGGGGCGGCAAGTAAGGCCAACTTGTTCTGGACAATCGATTGGAGATCGAATTTCAAGACTTAGCTTTTTTGTCTTGTTTCTTTTTGTTTTCTTATTTTTAGTCGTATGGATTTTTCTTTATGGTATTCTTTTTTTATACATTTTATTATCGCAATTTTCATGCTTTAAACTACAATGTTTTAGGCCTTCCTAACTTTACTTAGAATCCTTCTTCTTATTAATGCCTGGAGGTAAGCCATGCTACGCAAACATTACGGCATTTACTGAAATAATCGAGGAGGCTAGATACGTGGCTGAAAGTGACAAGAAGTCGCGTGCCTATCTGCACATAAACACGCTTTGGTCAAGCTCAGGGGTTGATATTAACGCCACAGATGTAGATCACTGTCAAGTCATCTTCAGCTACAGAATCACAGGTGCGGCTGACCGGAAATGCAACACAAAGTAAATGATTATTTCCCACTATGTAGGTAGGTAGTTACTGTACAAAAAGAAACGGTACCCGGGTGTAACAGCCTCCTATTGGATATCCAAATAAAGCACATTTTCTCACCCCCTTTGCAGTAAACACACTTATTGCCACCCATCCCGTCGGCATGCCAATCGCTAACTAAAAAAAAACCACCTGGAGCATCAAAGCTTACATAATATTAATATTAACAGCGATCCTGGACAAATATCCTCACTTTATCCTCTATCTGGCCAAGTATATATCTATGACCCAGATTTGCTCTCATAGGCCCGGGAACTAGAGATCAGTAATGGGCAGAGAAAAGACTGGATCGAATCTCATCTCCAGCACGAATTAATAAACTGTGCACAGTTCCCCCCCTTACCGCGCCATAAACGTCCTAGTTCCAATATCCCATCGCCGACTTCAACAACGGCGCGGGCTTCGTCCTCCTCAGCCTGAGGTAGCACATGACGCCGCAGCTCCGACAGACGAGCGTTTTTTCGCCGTGGACATACGAGCAGTCGCAGATCCAGAACCGGTTGTCGATGCGCGTGACCAGCTCGTCTCCCGGCTTGTGCAAGCCGGACTTGATGCCGCAGCCGATGCAGAACCGCCGCAGATTCACCGTCACCGGCCCCTCGACTGCCGAGGTGCGCAGTTCCGCTTGCAGCGGCTGGTCGACGGCGAAGACGCTCGCAGGCAGGATTTTGTAGCACATGAAGCAGCCGAGGTTGGACGGCCTGCTGTTGTAGTGCCGGTAGAAGTCGCGCTCGGCGCGCAGCACAAACGAGAGCTTCGTGTCGTGGGGTGCCAGGAGCGGGTCGACCATTTTGTTAAGGGCCTTCGATGCCCAGGAGAGGTAGATCAGGTTTTCGTACGGGATGTACTGGCTGATTTGGTTGATGATATCCTGGGGGAGGATCTCGAGGTGGCAGAGACCCTTGGACAGTGGGAGTGGAACGGTAATGGTGTTGAGGTATTGACGTAGGGTTCTTTTCGAGAATCGATTCGCTGATACCGGGAGCGTGGTGGATAGTCTTGGTTTACGACCTCGACCTTGCCGTTGTAGGTTCCGTTCGGACTTTGGTTGGAATGCCGGCAGCGGACGGCGTTTCTCATGCTGGATTCCAAGACTTGTGGTCATTCCAGAGGGTTGGACGTACTCTAAGCGGTCTTGGATGGCCATGTTGAGGATGAATGACTTGTAAGTGAAAGTAGTATTCTGCTTAAACAGCTAAGGAGTTCTCGTAAGACGAATATCCTTACGTGGGGAATAAGATATGGAACTGGTGAGGTGAAGAGCGGGTTCATCTAAGACGTTTCATGAGACTTACGCTCAAACTTATATCATTCAGCCCTAGCTAGCAGGACTATGGGGTTTCTAGAAGCTGTTAGCCGCGTGTAACTAGTGAAACGTCCTGTTCTGGGGAATAATCAGAATGTTCTGAAAGGCCGCCTAGAAACAATGGGACAGGATATGTACCTACTCACATTCAGCTTGGCTAAGACACTACAACACTTTGAGATGCAGCTGCATTTCAAAATCTGCAACACTGCATCATCGTATTGAGATATACGAATATAAACAGCGGTGATTCTCTGTTGTGTCATTTCTCGTTTGTTTCAACTAGGATGTTGAAGCTGTAGGCAACCCTGGCCAAGCAATCCTACGTATGTATAATGAATTTCCCATCTCCATGCTCACAACGCCATCGAACCACGCTGCATATGATCGTATAGAGCATGTTATACTGTGAAGTAGATGTGAGAAATGAGCGGACGTTGCGCTAGTGACTCTCCGGAGGGGGCCGGGAAGTCCCGCGGTTGGAGTTTGCTAACTGCACGACACCATATACAGCAGCATGCCAATATCTGTACAGTTAGGGCTATGGGTTATACATCCCATTGGGTGGGCGGGAATCTCCCTGAGTGGCGGTAACGCCCTTCGGTAAGGCTTGTGGGGGTTTTTGTGTCATTTTCATCTGTTTATTTATAACGGACATGAGAATGACAAGGGTGAGAGTAAATGATAGGTGATAACTTGTCTTTTTCTCGATTCTTCAAAGCTTTAAGGTAACCGTCAATCGTTCCCCAAATAGAAATCAGTAAGAGTTTTAATCTAAGATCTAAATCGATCTGAGACTGTGGCTTGATTAGATCAACGCACCCCAACGCCGCAGAATAGGAAAGGTTTATGAGCCTACACAGTTAGCAATGTAGGATAACGAGAAGAGCCCTTTGGAATATCTCAAATGGCTTCAAAGGGGGTAAAGACAAAGACGATATACTTAAGGCTATTTATTAGATACGATATAAACTGGTGAGATTCGACTGTCGTGGAACAGGGTAGGTACTACAGTATGATATGTCATGGCGGTTGATGATTGCCCGGGAACTTCAGTATCCGAAGGGTCACTTGACGATGGGCGCACGCGTGCTTATTTGCATGGCAGCCTATGGGCCATGCTTTGCCTAGAAATCTCGCCCGACCTTTTGGAACTTACCATCCTAGATTCGTAAAGTCCATGCAAGTCAACATTACTTTTTAGTCGTCATCCTGAAGCTTGGACCTAGTATAGGTTGGGTCTCATCGTTCTAGGATGAGATGAAAGCTATCCGGTAGGTATTTGGAGCAGCATATGTTCACCGTAACTTCACCTTTCTAGAAATAGGCAAGATGAAGCGTGACGGGCCAATCGAGTTCCATACCGATTCGTAGTCAAATGCTGAACGTCCCGATGCTGACGGACTGTAGCGGTACCGTGGTCCGCATGTTGAGGCCGTGCAAATCGGAATCGATCTCAAACATCTCCGCGGAAATATCTACAAGCATGTTGGGATCTCAAGCGGTCAAGATCGGATTAGATCTATCTATCGAGATCGATGTAGTAGTCTTGAGTTATGGTAATCTACGAACTCCAAAGACAGACGGGTGATCTTCCTATTGACACCATCTATATGAACTTCGTCCGCTTGACCCGGTCATAGGAAGTTAAGAAAGGATCAAGTTAAGTCTGAATAGATGCAAGCTAGTACAGTACGAAACTAATGATAACTTCTCAGCCCGACTGCTTACCTACCTCTCAACATGTCCGGATACAACACAGTATGATAGACAGCCACAATTAAACGAAGGATGAAGGGATGGACGTATCCACGATGAGCAGGGATGGCACAGGAGAGAGTGGGCCTGGATGCGGACATCTCGTGGGCCAAGATACGCAATAACTCGTTTAGTTTTCAGTTAGCAGAATAAGGATAAGCCCTGGTTGTAACAGAGAATAATACCTCTAAGCTATCAAAGTTTCCCATAAAAAAGAAAAAGCAATCGGCAGAAACGTGTGGGGTTGTTGAAGCTCAGTGTTAGGGATAACTATAGGGCTACAGGGCCATCAACTAGCCCCGCAAGGCTAACATTGCTGGCCCTATTTATATGCTCAAGATATTATCACTAAGACATAGTTGGTGATATGATATTGCAAGTGTGCTGTAGTGATTCCACCAGTAGCTGGTAAGATCTAAGTTTGCTCCGCTATAGTTTATGTACCACGGCTATAAATATCCCGTAGAAACCGTAATAATATATGAAGATAGTAGAAAATGAAGCAAGATGGCATGAGAATGATCAAGATGTCTTGACTTTATAATTAGTAAATTTAACGTCTGAAAACACGTTATTCCCTACCTACCTTATAAGACAACATTTTGTCATGGAGGTAGAGTGAGAGCGGTTGTAGTCGTAGTGGTACTGAGGTGTTTAGCTGAGATTCACCAGTTACTTGTTGTAAAAAACAAGCTGTCGACCGGGTTAAAGTAGCTACTATTATCTCATTTCATTAACTTTCGACACATATATGTGCGTTTTGTATTAGTTAAGCTCGACTGTTAATTTAAGCCTTAGCGAATAACTACCTCAGCAGTAAAGAGGCTTGGTCGATGATAGTCGAGACATTCTTTTCAAGTACCTAATATAAATCCAATACAATAGCAATGGTGCGCGTTGGATAACCCGTACCTGTTATATGTCCTCGGGTGCCAGCGTGCTACACAGTATACTGTACTTATCCTCAAGAAATGTCGTTGGCTGAATAACCTGGTGGCCTTCCCATAATAACCTCACTTTAATATAATAGGTATGATTGGATATACCACTGTATTAAATCAACCGTTTAGTACGTTGGTACTTGAGGACATGATAGACAAGCCACCATATATAGACCCCTATCTATTTATTTTCTCCCGAACGTCAGACACATGAAGACACTCGCTAGGATACATGTATCCAGACGGGCATATCCGATTTCCGAAAGGAGGATATAATATGCAGGTACTTAACCTAGGTTAGTAGTGTAGTATATATTAGCCATTGCCATGCATAAAATATCTCTCTGCTCATATATTCATCGCAATAGTCTTGCGTAGATCAATGTTGTACCCAATTCTAAATCTTCTTAACTACCAGGTACCTATGTAATTTCTAAGTTAGTTTTGAGATTAAGAACATACAGGCTCATAATGTCGAACATAATAGCGACCACAGTGCTATTGCTACAAAGGATAGGCTAAGGGTTTCGCTGAAATTTATATTAATAATTTGTTCATGACGGATGAAGTTATATTCACGATCGGATCCCTACCAACCATTGATTCGCCAGGAGTAAAGATCTAACCTAGGGTATGACGAGTCTTAGACAAGCACGTCAATTCGGAGTTCGGAATCCTTCCTGTTTAGGCCAGTTCCCCTTCGGAGTTGGAACACGCTAACAAGGGAGTAAACAAGTTTCAGTTGCTGAGCATTCCTCTAGATCGTCATCTTAAATAATCTTACATCTCTGATCAAGAAGACGCGGTTTTGGTCAATCGAAGGTGTCATGATACTGAAGACCTTCCGACTTGAATAATAACATGATGGGTGGCGACGAGCCCCATCGCAGGGACTCGGATGAGATCACTATCACAGAGACGGCCCCTTTGTTGACAAACGAGCGACCAAGCTGGCCGTCGCATCGCCAGAGATTATCGATTACATCGATTACAAGTGTCCATGTGCCCAAGATCCATAACGGGCGCACGATTGTTAACCTGCTCTGCATCATCATCCTAATATCCTCCTCCTCGACTGGGCTCATCGGAATACCAGAGACCCGTCTGTTAGAGGACGCAGCATGTCGGCAGTACTACGGTCTCGATGGGAGCATATCTGGCCCCATCGACGAGAAAGACTGCAAGGGAGACGCAATCCAGAATAAGGTAGCTTTCACCTTGGCCATCCAGAGCAGCGCCGATGCTGCCGCCGGATTCCTCGCCGCGTTCCCCTGGGGTCTCGCAGCAGACAGGTGTGTAGAACGGTCTGATGCTCGTCTTGGCAACTAGACTAACTTCGGCAAGAATCGGACGAAAGCCCGTAGTCGCCCTCGCTCTAGCCGGATCGCTTCTCGGGATTGTTTGGGCCATGACGGTGGTGTATTTCCACAACGTATTTCCGGTCGAGCTCATCTGGCTCGGATCCCTGGGTAATTTCCTCGGTGGAGGCAGTGCGGTTATTGCTGGGATCGTGTTGAGCATGATTGCCGACTCGACGACAGAAGAAGAACGGTAAGTCTTACTCGAGCATCTAGTGATGCACGTAACTCACCATTTATAGAGCTATTGCGTTCATGCGTGTCCACGTCGCCAGCCTATGCGGGAATCTTGGAGCTCCAGCACTTTCTTCCGTCTTAATGGCCAGGGCGGGACCATGGCCGCCCATATGGATTGCCTTTGCCGTCATCGCACTGAGCGGAATAGCTTTTCTCTTCGTCCCAGAGACGTTGAAGCATCAGCCGGGCCAAGAACATGGCCACGAACCAGAAATAGTAGAAGACGAAGAAGAAGAAACCACAGACCTCACGTCACGGGTATCGCATGTCGTCACCCAGTTCAAGGAGTCGCTCTCAATGTTCAAGTCCACATCCCTCGTCCTTCTTCTTATAACATGCCTCGGATCTCCGCCTGTTCTATACGCGACTCTCCAGTTTATGGCGCAGTTTCTGTCAAAGAGGTATGGCATCGAGCTTTACAAGACGGGTTACATCCAGTCTACGTATGGAGCCGCCCAGGTTGTTCAAGCCCTCATAATTCTACCATGGGTTACCCGGTATGTCATGAAAAGCACGACACCTAAAAGAATCCGAGCGCCCGACGAGCATCATCGCGACCTGTCCCTGGCGCGCTGGTCATATACGCTCCTAGCTGTGGGAATATTCATCGTCGGCCTGGCACCGACACTCCCAGGCTTTGTTTTCGGGCTCATGCTCATGGCGCTTGGCTCCGGCTTCAATAGCCTAACTCGAAGCCTGATGAGTCTGTACGTCGATCCAGAGCATCGCTCCCGACTTTTCAGTCTTGTCGCCATGGCCGAAGTTGTCGGAAGCGTGTATGCCCAGCCGTTTCTTGCTGCGCTCTTCGCTCTTGGGATGAAATTAGGCGGCGGATGGATTGGGCTGCCGTATTTTGGGTTATCAATTCTTATTTCTGCTGTTGCTACACTACTGCTTTTCGTTAAGGTACCGAAGGAGGCTAGAAATTCAGCGCCAACGCACGAAAACGGATGTGATGAAGAGTAGATATGTTGGGGATAAAAGGGATAGATTAGAGCATGTGAAGGCAACTACAGTGATGATTACATCGTACAGGATATAGATCAATTTGGTTACGGGCATTTTATAGATAAATATACTGCACAGTAATTTGGCAATAAATTTAATCTCATGTTTTGTAACCTGCGAATAGTTGGTTGTGATTAGAGTTGATAATCACAGTTACTTCGGTCAAAATCTATTTTACATGGCTTCTCCTAAAGAAAGTTCTAGTCATACTAACATATAGCCTACCGATTCCATGCTTCCAATGAAAATCTCATGGCCTGCCTTTTCCACGCTTGGGTATATGCCGTCCTCTAAACACGTCTTGATACATAATCAATCTTCAATATGTAGCGGCTCGATGAAGGTCAACTCTCCATCCGATTCATTATCAACCATCCTGATCCCGCCACCCTCCTCGTCGTCTGAATCATAATCGTAGTTGTAGTCGTCGTGGTTGCGGCCAGTATTCGGTATAATACCCGGGTACGCAGGCGGGGGACTCTCAACCAGAGTCGCACTTGTTGACCTAGACAGGGTAGCGACAGAGGAGGTTCCAGGGATATCTCTAGGTGTCTCAGTGAAGCTTGATACGGATGATACAGTCGCCGTCGTTGCTACCGCCGTTGTTTGCCATAGTACGACAACAGGCTCTTTCATATCCTTCTTCCCCTCTATCTTCTCATCTCTCACGCTAACATGGCTCTTCAGCTCCAGCACATTCTTCACCATCGGGCCAAACTTTTCATTCGGCATCGTCTCGAATTCATCTTTCACCCGCTCCGGCTTGTCCTCAATATCGATCAGATTTCCTGTCTCAGCCCAATCCTTATCGCGAAGCTCAATCTCGATCTTCCCGTCGTCCTTCTCGATAACGCCCGCGCCACCACGGACGTCGGGAAATCCACACCGTGTTAGGATCTTAGCTGTGAGCTCCGGGTATCGCAGGTGACCCGTTACCTCGTTGCTCAGATCCAGGTTCTCGACCCCTTCGATCTCGTCACCGATGGATTGCAGCCCGGCGATGCCAAGTTGCATGCTTGTCGCGCGGTATAGGAAACCTAGGATATAGTCGTTCTCGCTGTACACATTGAACAGCTTGCCCGAGACCACTGTCCGCATCATTTGCCAGTGTCCTGTGTTGGACGGGACCGGTGCTCCAATCAGGACCACGTTGTCTATGAGTCCAAAGGCTTTTCGATCTGCAAGTACTCGCAAGCAAGCGTAGATCACCCGTGCTCCCAACGAGTATCCCACTAGGGTTACTGGTCGTTCTCCCTGTACCTTATTGATCAATGCGTCCGCTAAAATCTTACCGGCTTTCTCTGATCGGTTTCGCGCAAGACTGAACGGGTTATCAATATTGGAAGCTGAGCTCAGGAGAAAGATAGGCCATAGCGCGCCTTTTAGCGTCGCAAGCACTGTCCTCTGGAGGATCTCAGCCCTTACAGCACTCCATGCAGTAGAGCCAACGAGGCTTCTGAGTTTATCGCCGAGCGCCATCAAACTTTTCATCTCATATCGTAGGGCAAATACTTCAGTCTCGTTACCAAGGGCTCGCCACGGCTTTGTCACGTCCTTCTCGGACGTAAGCCAGCCGTTAATACCAATGGTAACGCGGAGCCTGCGAGCTTTCGAGCTGTCTTCTTTGTTCGACCATCCTTCACCCCACTCCTCCCGTAGCGGCAGGAACTTGAAATCTTCGACCTCCTTGGCGTACTGGTCAACCATACCGCCCGTCATCTTTGCCCCGAACGCCCCGAAGATCGTGCCCACTAGTGCACCGTTCATCCAGAATATGCCAAGGAAACTCGCCAGTCCTCCTAGCCCAACGGACCCCATGAGGCCACCGATCACACCGGCCACAGCGGGCGCAGCAAGACCCCCTGTCACACCAATAATAGCGGCGCCTGCGACGGACGCCAACCCAACTTTCCAAAATCGGCCTACTTGGCCCTGCTCCCTGCGCTTCTGCGCCTCTGCCTCAGCCGACATGCCACCCTGCTGCTCAGCCTTCTTCGCGGCCTCGACCATAGTCGTCGCGATCTCCGTCTCCTCGGCGTCGAGAAACGCGGGTGGGATCTCAAGCGCAGAAGTCAGGTAGCATATTAGTGTGCGCGAGTACGCCGAGTAATTGCCGATAGATAACAGTAGGATTAGCATGGCGCTTAGAACCTCCTTACGGTCCTCCATGGGGATCGTGGTGAGCCGGGTGGGGATGGGGTGGTACAAGGCCTGGAAGGCAGGTAGACTGGTTGGTCCGGTAGACCGGGGCGGCAGTGCCGGTGCCATCGACGTTTGAGTGGACCTGCTATTGTCGCCGAAGCTCAGCAAGTCCTCGCCGTCGGATGGCTCCTCTCTGTTCTTAGCGTCTATCTGCTCAGCACGCTTCCGACGGGCATCAACGACTTTCTGATCGTCAGGCTTAGCCACAAGCTCTTTTAGTTTAGCGAGAGTCTCATCGCGCCATGAGTCGAAGTGCAACAGTGCCGCCTTCCGCAGCCTAAGAAGTGCTAGACTAGGGGGCGTTCTTTGCGGCCGTGGTGGTTGTGGTGGTGGCGTAGGATTGGAGTCCCGACTGTTAGTGCGGGGTGAGAATAGAGGCGCATCTGTTGTCTCTGAATATGGAGGTGGAGCTCGGCCTGAGGAGGACGAGAGAGATGGTGATCCATTGGGACTGTATGGGAGTTCTAGTTGTGATCGCATGTACGCCGCAATCTCAACAACGAGGCTATAAAATACCTTGCGTCGGGCGAGATTAAGTGCAACCCGAATAGCATCGGGCTCGTTGGTAAGAGGCGCCATGGTGACGGCAATTACTTAGAATGGCCTACTAAATAGGCACCTCCTAGTTAGCCTAATTGAATATTCTCATCATTTGTTGTAAAAGCTATGTCCCCTTTTAGTTGTTTTTTCTAGTTATAAAGTTTCGATACTAGAGGGGGAGTTCTTATCTTTTAAAAAGCCCCTGACTAGTATTAGTCACGCTATGTACAACCAACCACTTTATGTACCTAAGGTAGGTAAGTTACACGGTATGCAGCTCAGCTCCAGGCAGCCAAATTAATTCAAAATTGCACTTTCGTAGCGCGGTACTAACTACAATTAAGAATCAATTAAGGATATATTTCACGAGCACGGCCTAAATAGTAACCTAGGTAGTTTAGGTAAATTTGATAGTTATTATAAATGTTATCATAAAGTTTTCAAACTTATTTGTGAATAGTTTGGGTACCTGTTAAGTGAATCTGAGCCACACCAAGTTCCATATATCAATCACTAAATGGTATAATATATGGTAATGAGCGACTAGAATGTAATTGAGTAAGTCTCATCCTGGGACGCCCTTTAGAGACCGTCGCGGCTTATTCTTCTCTAATGTATTTGAATACATCTCAAATCTGTAAAGAGGTGATCTCGGAACCAGCCACCGATTCCGTCTCTGGGGTCGACGGAGGCAGGTTTTCGCGCTTGGTGCAGATCCAGCAGCTTGCGTACATGTTCACGCGGTCGATGCACTTGCCTCCCGTACGTTCGCCCATGCATTTAGCTGAGAACCCGTGCCGTTCGAACTCGGCTAGATACCAAGGCCGGAGACCCCCGGAGCGTAGCATAACACGTCCGCCTATGCGTAGCGCCCGGTTGAGCTTAGAAATTTGTGCCGCAGCAGCGTTTGATCCTGGATCGAACCAGTCCATGCTATCCATAACAACAGCTACTGTCAGGGTACCAGACGCAATGCGTGCGAGCACTTCGTCGATCTCATCCGTGTGGATGCGTAGCCCATCGAACGCCCCCGAGCGAGAGAGTCGGGCGTGCGCTTGAGGTGAGAGGTAGTCTGGATGGCAGGTTCGACTGAATTTACCGTCGAGACACACTAGGTAGTACGGATTGTCAGCCGCGATGTGCGTCGACTCTACCATCGGGTCCAGCGTATTGACCATGTACTCCCAGATGGCGTGGGAGCGCGTGTTCTTAGCTCGTGCGCCAGGACCGCAAACTGCTTCCGATACAGCATGGTCTTCTTCAATAATTGCGAGCTGATTCTTGGGCACTCCTAGTGCCGTCCACAGGAATGATTCTTGGCTTACGATGAACTTGGAGACTAGGCGGGAAAGGAGTGCCGGGCGAATCTTGTTGCGCCAGATTTCACGCTGTTCGTTTAAGGTCTTGGCAGCGAGTAGCTCTTTAACAGCGGATCGGCATCCAAATACGCGAGAAATCCAGCGGAAGATGCGAATTCCATGTTTCGATCCACCCGTGTCGTACAGACCACCCTGAGTCTTAGTGAAGATGTGGTGATTGTTAAGCCAGTATTGGAACGCACGACTAGATAGGTGAGGGGACATTTTTGAGATAAGCAAGGACCGGAACTCGGGATGCTTGCCCTCGCCGAAAATCTTCCAAAAGTCTCCATAGGGGAGAGAAGAGAATGCGGCTACTTTGAGCTCGAGAAGGTGGTTCTGCGTCGGATTTAAATCGACCGCATGTATTCTAGCCGGTCCCTGTAGAGCATAAGAAAGAAGGTTATCGCCGGCGCTGGTGATAGCCAACACCACATCATCCGACTTCAGTTTGAGGATTCGTTCATCGACACGAGTATCTTCCCAAGTAAAGGCATAGATATACTCGTCGTTGAATTGAGTATGTTTCTTGAGTTGATCGTCATAATAAATCCTATAGTGATGGTTCTGATAGAAAAAGGACGGGAGAGGCAAGTTAGAAGAAAGATTGACAATAGCGGCGTCGAAAGCCTTAGATCGGATCTCTAGCGTAGCTCTTTCGACTGCGCGAGACAGAGCGGCTGAGTGATTATCTGGGTAAATATATGGTGACTCGGTAACCAGAGCATCCAGCTTTTCAACAATTTCGTGTGGGAGGCTAGATGATGCTGGTTGTTTATGAGTTCCCAGCCATATATAATAGGGAATTGCACCCAGAGCGTAGTTTCGGTTGTTTACATTCAAGATTGTACCGAAGCTATACTCAAGATAGTCACGTCTTCCAGGTTCGAGAGCAACTCGGTCAATATCAAACCACGCACGCCAGAATGTCCTGCCGAAGAAATTGACATGGCGGTTAACATGGCCACCAGTATAATTTCGGAAGCTAATATCGACTTGAGATTGAACATAAAAGTCAACCACGCCAACTATACCATTCGCAGCCAGTAAAGACGGCAGCGAATCAATAACAGAATAGTAGTCAGGCTATAAATTTGTAAGTAAATGTACGACATGTCTGAAATTATTGGCCCTCACAATCATAGATAAGCTGTATGACATAGTGATCAAGTCGGCACCGCCATGTCTGGGTCTCTCCTGGAGGAAGTAGTTCCGATTCGGTGAACCGGAGGCGCGCCTACCTTGGTAAGGCTCGTGGTCTTCTAAGCGGAATTTCCTTGCATCTTGACAGATAACTTTGACGTTCTTCCACTCTAGTCTCTCGAAACGCTTGCGAGCGACTTCACAGAGAGACGGAGAGAAGTCAACCAGGTAAACGCTGTCAAAGAATTGGGCAACATCGACGAATTTGGACATAGTTTCAATGTTCCAACCAGTCCCTCCACCAACCTACTTGTATGGTTAGTGATCTTGGTGGTTTATGGATATGATTGTGAGCGAGCACGTACGTCTACCCAAACACGTCCCTTCTTCTCGCCACCCTGTGTTGCTCGATAAGAGAGCTGAGCAGCTGCGAGAGCTAACATGTCCTCGCGACCCTTTAGGAGGGCCTTCCTCGTCGCATCGTACGCACCGGCCTGCGTCTTGTAAAAGCTTTCAAGGGCATCCTGCTGGTTGCCATTGTTGTCGCCATCATGCGGTTTGAGGAAGCATGTATAGAAGAAAAGCCATAACGACTGTACGAGACCAGGATTCTCGCTGTCTTTTGCTTTCTTCGAAAGTATTGTAGAGTAGCATACGCCTACCAATAAGACAACTACTACTCCAGCAAGATAGATATTTGTATATGGGTCAGGGGGTAAAATGTTACCACCAAGAGAAGCCATGATACTCTCTCATTGCTTAAGTAATGGAGAGCGGGATGTTGAAATTCCTTCGATATGTTGAATCGACTTACAGCAATTGGTAAGAGTATCTGGTATAAGGAACAGAAAAGGAGAAGGGGGGGAGAGTAACGGTAGAGTATGGAGGAATATATATAAGAGAGCTCTTCGTACTAATTGCCTGCCTTTTACTAACAGAAAAGCTTTGGCTGCTTGCATTTTGAGTTACCCCATGACCAAAAGGAGTACTTCCGTACATGCATGGTGAGTGGGATGTCGCTAATCTGACAATTGGATATATGTACGTGTAGGTATACACATGTAGAAGGTAGCAAAGGTAGTAGGTTGAGGAGTATCAGAATTCCACTTTGCCTGCACTTCAGCACATGCATGTATAAGAGACATGTACAAGAGACATGTGCAAGATGCATGCATGTCATTGAAAAGACCCTGAACTTTGTACCCCACTGAGCAGGAAACCCCACTGATGTAATGAAGTTTTAGGCATGTTGACAATGGCCAGCTACGGTTGTCTTAGCCAATCATTTGGACCACATGTCCGGGCCTTTTGGAAACAATACCTCTTACATAGTACAGCACCGCCCAAGACCCATTGACGCTAAGCTTCTTCGAATTTCACTTGTACAAAAGGTGCGGGATAGTGCTGTTTGAGAGGATAGCTATTTGCGCTAACCGCTCAAGTTGAGTAGCGCGCGAGTTGATGTACAGTGTCTGAGTGTTGGCAGAACTTCCGGCGAATGATATACTTGATTCGACATTGGTGATGAATACGAAGGAGAATATAGGCTTGATGTATCCCGATTGAATTCCAGGTTCCCACGATCGGCATTGGATTTCCTGCAGCAGTCCCACAGGTACCAAAGGTCAAATGATACCCTGCACCTTGTTGCAAGGGAGTAACCTACCTATGTGTGAAGCCGTTTCTCGCTGATTCATCCGGATTGATGTCTAGTTCCATCGTACAGCGATCATCGAAAGGTGCGTTAGCTAGGCGACATTGAGACTTGTTTAAGTTGCCAATGGGTTAAAATTTGAACTTCGGCCTAGGATTATGCTTAGAATTATGCACCCACGTGCTAGAATATTGTAATTCGAATGGGCGATAATCTCTGAGCGCGTACCCTGTAGTCCAGAAAACATGGCTGGGCTACCTCTTGCAGAGGCCGGATATTTGATAAGACGCTTAAGAGCCATCGAAAGCGAAAGGCTCAATTATGTATATTAAAGAGTATGTTGCATAATACCCGTAGACAAATGTCAGGTGGCTCTAACCGGAATGTGTCCGGCATCAAACTCCTAACCTAGTAGGTTACATTAGGTGAGTTTTACTTTTGCTGTAAAAAGCCGTATTTGACCGTTTCGACGGCTATCTGCTAAGGTAGCACATAGCTCACTCGGCTTGTCCCTTTTGTTCGACTAATCTTCTTCACATTGGTCTTGCCGCATTGCTCTGTACTGTCAACGTGCGTGCCGCCACAGGGATAGGTTTCGGCTCCGACAATCTTCACGACTCGGAATTTCTCATCGTCTGTCATACCCATTGCTTTGCGATCGGGTATTAATCTTTCAAGTCCATTTACCTTGAAATCGTTCTCGTCCCACCAATCTATTTCAACTGGCATGTCTTTACTAATGTACTCATCCAACCGAGTTTGAATAGCATCCTTCCACTTCCCTTCAATGGAACCTTGGAATTCGCAAGCGGCAGAATCGGGGAAATGTGACGCTTTTAGTTCATCGAAGTTGGCTACCTCTTTCTCGAGTAGATGTCGAACAGCTGCACCGAGAACGTGCCCAGCTGTATGATACCGGGAGTATAGATTCCGCTTCTCGCTATCAATGGTTTGAGTGACCGAGTCCCCAGCCTTAAAAACAGCCGTAGTATTCGCGAACCTGCCAAAATGCAGTATCTCGCCGTCGTTTGTAGCACTCGTGCGCACCATAGATACATCAAAACTTGCGCCCTCGGGGCTTTTTATCACACCAACGTCAGAAGGTTGACCTCCGCCTTGAGGGTGGAATATAGTCTGCTCCGTAACTACAACGTGGTCATCTTCCTTGGCTTGTTTGAAAAGCCCCTTGTTAACCTCCTCAAGAGCAGCTATTGAGCGGACTGCAGTGACTACAGTTTGTAGGGTATGGAGCTTAGCGTTATAATGGAACGCGAGATAGGTGCGCTGCATATCGAAAATTTCGGCAGTGTAATGTTCGAATGGATTTAATATTTTCGTACTTTAAGATGGAAGATACGTTGGGCTCGGCCTAGGGGTTATTTTGAGGTTCTTAAGTCCATCGACAAACTACTCCTCACGAACCTCGTCTTAAATACCCTGATGAGATGTTTTTTTTGATACTTTTTTGGGCATGACAGACTCGCGCCCTAATGGTGGGTCCATTTAGATCAATTGGCCAGTAAATGCCGGAATCCAAGACCCACTCTCTTCCTCGACGCCCTTCTGCGGTCATCAGTCATCAGTCATTTTCATAAAAGAATAAAAATAAATAGGTGTTGTCTCAATGCCTATATCATTGATAAATAACTCGATATATGACCTTGGTCTATTTTGGACGTAGTTATTAATTTAGTGTGTTCTTGAAACCCAAGTACGCCGAGTTAATGTCCAACTCGAGCTCCCTAGCCTGGTGTTCGCTCAACTCCTCAGTCGCCTTCATCTGGTTTAATGCGATTAACCACTGCACAATTTTGCCGCGATTTTCGAAATCCCGATCAGTGACTTTGTTGACGCTCTGAATAACGTCGGTCAGGAGAGGGTGTAGTTGGTCCTTTGCTAGAAGTCCGAGGCGCAAGGCATCTAAGAAAGTGATGAAGTCCTGTGTCGCTTCTAGGATGAGAGCACCGGACTTGTTGCTTGTCGAAGCTGATGGCTGAGCGGTCCCTGTTGATGCAGTGACAGCAGTTGATGGCATACCTACTCTAAGCCGCTCTGTCGCCCTGGGAACTTCGAGCTACGAGAATGTAATTAGTACTAGCCATGAAATATAACAGATTTCCTTACATCCCACTCGGCCTTGAACTCTTCTAGGCCCACAAAAGCTTTAGCTACAGTTTCGTCTGTTAGAATAGACTTATACTGTTTCAGTGACCGTTCGCAAATCTCAGTATAGTCGGTTTCGGGAATGGCATCTTTGAGAAATGCTCTCTCTAGTTCATCTAAGGTGACGATGATAGAAAAGATCTCAGCAAGAGAATCTTGTAAGTCCCTATCAGCGCGGGTATCTGATAGCTTCACTTCCTATGGAGTTATAAGCATAGATTTATGAGCAACGTAGAATAGGGGATTAAACGCATACCTCATCTAAATTTATCGTAGCTGATAGGGCGGTATTAGGGACATAGCTATGGGGCGTTGGGGCATAAGCCTGGCGGGGATTCATCTTGTAAAGCCTGTATATTGATAAGTCCTGATGGCTCTTGAAAAGGAACCTTGGAAGTGACCAAGTTCTAGATTAGAGAAGTATGCAATAGGTCAGTTAATGATAAAGTGATAAAGTACGGAATAATTGGTTCACTTTCAGTAGCAACTTGCAGTTACATAAATGCCTTGTTGAATGGCTTAGGTAAGGTACCTAGGTACCCGTGCAGCCATGAGCCAACCAAGGTAATTGTATTAGGCTTAGCATTAGATTCCGATAAGAACCACACGATAAGCTTATCCAAAAAAGATTTCCCTTAAAATTAATCACTTACAAAGTTCATTGCGCAATTGTTCGACTACGCTGTCACAACTTCGTGATAAATCTTACAATGGCGGGCGCAAAGAAAAATTTCAAGGCAACTAAGAAGTTCGAGCAGAAACACCTAAAAGGTGTTCTAGATCAACGGAAATCAACTGCAAAAATAAAGCAGAGACACCAGATCCAGGCCAAGAAACAATTCAAAAAATCGAAAGATGCCGAGTTCTACAAGGGCGCCGAGGATGGCGAGAAAACTAATAAGCCCAATGGTTCCAAGAGAACATCCAATGTCAATGAAATGAGCGTTGATGATTTCTTCGGCGGTGGATTTGAGATAATCGACAAAGCTCAACCGGCCAAGAAGACGTCTAAGAAGCTAGGAAAACGCAAGCGAGACGAGCCTATCGAAAACGATGCTACGTCGGATGAAGATAGCGATATCGATATGTCCGCCGACGAAATGCTTGTCGCCAGCGAAAGTGAAGATTCGGGTGACGAGGACGCCGATGATATCGGCATGAGTAAAGAGACGATGGACGCCCTTGCTCAGGAAGACCCCGAGTTCTACAAATTTTTAAAAGAGAACGACCCTGAAGCGTTAGAATTCGACGATGCAGATCTAGCCGAGGTAGACGAGTTGAGCGGTAGCGAGGAAGAAGACCAACCCAAGAAGAAACGAAAGAAGGAAAAGAAACAAGGAAAGACAGACGGCGCAGACGAGGAAGATAAAGCCGACAACGAACTAACACTGGCAATGGTTTCACGGTGGAAAACAGCGTTGGCAGATAAGCAATCACTCAGAGCTGCGAGGCAAGTGGTTTTGGCATTCAGATCTGCAGCACACCTCAACGAGGATGACGAAGAGCAGGGCAGGAAACAGACGTACAAGATATCAAGCCCCGAGGTTTTCCACGATATCCTCATTGTTGCGCTCAAGCAAATCCCTGAAGTCATTCAGCACCATGTTCCTATCAAGGAGTCTTTATCTGGCAAGGTTCATGTCCCTTCGGATACCAAGAAGTTTAAAACTCTTTCAATGCTTCTAAAATCCTTCATATCTTCCATCTTACACCTGGTCGGTACGCTGTCAGATGACGCTACCCTCAAGCTGACATTATCCGCCATCACGCCCCTTGTCCCTTACCTCTTGAGTTTCCGAAAGCTACTGAAAAACTTGATCAAAGCTGTTGTTGGATTTTGGTCGCAGTCTACGAGTAGCGACCCAACTCGAATTACCGCCTTCTTAGTTTTGCGACGACTTGTCGTCGTGGGCGACAAAGGTATCAGAGAAGCTGTCTTGAAAGCAACCTACCAAGGTTTAGTCGCAGGATCTCGTGTGACAAATGTCAACACGATACAAGGAATCAACTTAATGAAATACTCTGCCGCTGAGCTCTGGGGCATAGATCAAAATATTGGCTATACAACGGCTTTCAGTTTCATCCGCCAACTTGCTATCCATCTACGCAACAGCATCGTACACAACCAGAACGACTCGTATAGAACCATCTACAATTGGCAGTATGTACACTCAGTAGACTTCTGGTCCTGTGTACTATCAGAGCATTGCAATCCGCTGAAGGAAGCGGAAACTGGAAAGGAATCCCAGCTCAAGCCCCTCATCTACCCACTTGTCCAAGTTACACTTGGTGCCATGCGTCTAATACCAACCGCAACCTATTTTCCCCTTCGATTTCATATGATTAGGTCGCTTCTTCGTATTTCACGGTCGACTGGAACTTATATCCCGCTAGCATCGGCTCTATTAGAAGTCTTAAACTCGGCAGAAATAAAAAAGTCACCGAAGCAGTCAACTATCAAGCCTCTCGATTTCCACGTGGCCTATAAGGCCCCCAAGGCATATCTGCGGACGCGAGTTTATCAAGACGGAGTCGGGGAACAGGTGGTGGAGCTATTCTCGGAGTACTTTGTTCTATGGTCTATAAGTATAGCGTTCCCCGAGTTTGCCCTACCTGTCATCATCATGCTTAAGCGATGGCTCAAGCAGTCAAGAAAGAAGACAGGTGGAAACAACAATAGCAAGGTTCGCGCTGGCCTCGTTTTACTAGTTCAAAAGCTTGAGGCAAATGTGAAATTCATCGAGGGTAAAAGGGCCAAGGTCGACTTCGCGCCTAGAGATCGATCACAGGTCGATGCGTTCCTGAAGGACTTCGACTGGGAAAAGACGCCGATTGGTGCCTACGTTGTTGCTCAGAGGAAGGCGGGAGCGGAGAAGGCTAATATGCTGGAGCAGGCTAGGAAAGAGGACGAGCGAAAACGAAAGGAAGAAGAGCAGGAGGCGCTGGAGGAGAATGCCGCCCGATTAGAGAAGGAAGATGAAGAAATGGAGGATTTCGATGACGAGGATGAGGAGTCCTCTGACGAAGACGATGAGTAGTAAAATAGAAGTTGTAGGATTGGGCAGTATTGTTAATGAATCAGAAATCGCCTGCGATTAGTAGGTCTTATCCTTTCGTATGATCTTAAGATACCCAATAATCTCTGAATATAGTGGTAACGCCTACTCCATATCGAATATCATTCTATGCTAAATCAAATATGACCTTATTTCTCACCTAGTTTTTAAGCTGTGAGGTCGTGGAAGCTACGTTTTTTCTCGATTCAATTTACTTTCTTAGACTGACAGGCAATTTTTATAGTAGAAACTCGATTCTGCTTAAGAGGCATGCTAATTCGATCTAATGCATGGAAGTTATTGTATATACAAAGGCCCAAGACCCAACGTCTTGGTGGAAAAGATGTACACAAAATGGTATCGAGAAATAAACCCTTCTATAAGAGGGATATCACGACACGACCGCTTATAGCGTGGCCAAACCAGCCTGGATAGCCTTGACGTATGTCCAGTCTGCTGTATCCTCACCCAAGCTCCATGCCACTGTACACGAACAAAAGTCAGCTTCTTTTTCTTCTTCTCTTTTCTGAAAGACGCCGAGAAATAGGGTAGATAAAACTTACTAACGCCACCTAGCCCCCTCGCCTTAACAATCTGCTCGAACTTCTGCGCGATAAACTCGGGCGTGTCCCACGTCCAGAACTTGCTCTCGGCCGCGTCCCAGTACCACTGGCCGCCCTCCTCGGTATCCGCCTTGCCGCTGGACAGGATCGGGGACCCCTCGAGGAAAGTCACGGCGCCGGATTTTCCCGTGTCGTCGCCGTTGGCGTCTTCCAGCTCGACTGTGGGGCACCCGATCGGCTGCGTGCATTCGCCTTCGGTGACGAAGTATTTCGCGTAGAAGGCGAAGCCAAGGTTGAGCTTGGAGGCGTCCATGCCGAGGGAGATGTACTTGTCGACCGTGGCTAGGGACGCTTTGACGGAGGTGTGGTGCGTGGTTTGGGTGTTGCGTCTGTGTGGAGGGGAGGGTTAGATGGGGTGTTCATGGGATGGATATCGCGTCTGGTGGCGTTTACCTGGTCATCAAGTCGTATGTCATAACCTATCGGGCGAGCTCTTGTTAGCTTCTGTCTAGAGTATGTTACCAGTGCACACGCGACTTACGTTAACTACATCGACAGCATCATTGATCTTGGGGACTTGCTCGGGGGTGAAGGCAATCATATCACTCTCGAGGCCGGGAACGGCGATGGAAAGCTCCTTGTCGCCGATCGCTGACTTGATTTCCTGCAGTAGCAAGGCGTAGTTGGCGATCTCGTCGACCTTGCCAGAGTTGGGGTTCTGCTTATAATCTGCACCATTACCACCGGGGTATTCCCAGTCAATGTCTACGGAGGGTTAGCACCTAACTAATAATATAGATCTTGCAGAATTCTAGAAATTAGAGCTACTTGCCGACGCAGTCGTAACCGTGGCTTTCGAGCATCGCGGCAACACCCTTCGCAAAAGTCTTCCTCGACGCGTCGTCCTTTTGGCCGGCGGAGAATCCAGAAGTGTCACCCCATCCTCCAATCGCCACGCACATCTTGGTTCCGTCAGGGAATTGGCTGCGGAGTGTTCCCACGTCTACGAACGGAGAGTAGGAGTCGGCCGGATCGCTTGTGAACAGTGTAGAACCGGCAAATGCGGTGATTACATGTGTTACTCCGGCCATCTGGTCTTTGCTAGGAGACGCAGTGTGCCACTGGTCGTAGAACATTGCGAACCGCGGGGCCGCCGCAGCGGTTGCGATTGTTACGGCTTGGGAGAGATGCATGTTAGAACCGAATGCTCAAGTTCAACGACTAAGTGATCTTTCAGGGGCAGGACGGATTCCAGTTGACAACGACATAAGATGGAAATCAAAGGTCGAACCACGCCTGGTGCGCACTTTCATGCATATGTATATAGGCAAATACCTGATACCTGGTAGGTATGTATGTACCTTTAGTGTGTTTAAGACCATCCGTATAGTGGAATGAGGTGTAACGTTAAGTAGTTTAGTTCCTCCGGCATCTCCTATTTTATCCTTGTAGTTGCATTCCACATTGAGTGTTTGGTTTAGGTAGCTGTCAGCCTAGAGCCTCATGCCACCCTAATTGTCTTGCATATGCTACGTCTTCCTACCCGTTTCAGTTATCGAGCTTGATTGGCATCACAAATACACTCAGACATTATGGAGAGGGGGTATTTGGTTCGCCATCTGAAGTATCTCTTGATTACCTCTATGTTGTATACCTAATAGCTAAATACTATAGTATCTTATAGTTAGCCAAGAAGGTAATTAAAGTCCGGGGTATCTATGGTCCCGAGTGCCCGAATTTACAAGGGCCCGGGTGCCCGGATATTTTGCCCGAGTTTACGAGGAATATTGTCTTGCTAGCCTCGATTTCGTCTTTCGAAAAACTTCGACTTTTCCAGAAAACCTCGATTGAACATGAGGACACCCCTGCTCGGCGATGCTCTGAACTGCCTATTGTAGAAAGTCTATGAACGTTACCCCAGGTTCTCAGGGGTAAGGCGATAATAAAGCCGACTACGTCAATGATAACGTGCTATCCACGGAGACTCCTGGAAATGTGAAACAAAAAGAGCCGAAGTCTATATATGTATAGGTATGTAGAAGCTCTCTAAGGGGAGCCGCGAAGTTGGATAGGGCGGGATGAGACCTTATCACATTACATCACGCACCTTGGCAGTGATCGTCAGTAGTACTTCATCTGAATGCCACATAACCGTACCACATCACGGAATTGCCGTGATACCTCCAATCAGCTCTCATCCGATTGAGTCTTATGATGGATAGCGTTGACAAGCCACAGAGTAATATGCTCTGTTGTCTAGTGGTTATAGTCAGACTTGGTTTCCCGATGACCTACATGTGTGATAACTTGATGCAAGCCTAACACAAACCTATAACTACTTTAAATTTAAGTTTGCTTAATTCCCCTAACATAGTGTTATTGGTAGGTTAATTACTACCTTAACCTACTACGGGATTGCAATTAGAATAAGAGGTTGATTGGATTAAGTTCAGTATGACTAAGCAACGCTCAGTTATGTTCTAACTACCTACATATGTACGGGTAAACTCGGATATCCATCCGACGCCCCACAGGGTTGTTGAAAAGTTAAGTTGGTAACTTATTAACTAGGCCTTGCTAGTAATTACGTAATCCCACCACACGGTCAATTTGAACGCGTAAGTCTATACGAATGAACTACATATTTTAGGAGTTTAATTTTATGTAATTACTTAACCTAATGGTTAGGTAAGTATTACGAACTATTAAAAACTTATATTATCAATCATCAAATTAGTTTCAAATAATTGATTTCTTAATACATGCGGTGCAATGTGAAAACGCACGTTTTATATTGAAAGATAGTCGGTTTCCATAGCATTGCCTTTTAAAGTACGAGTACCTAGGTACTTACTGTGGGAAGGAGCAATGAGGGGCATATATTAGGTACATAAAGATTTCCACCACTCAAAAATTGAATATTAGAATTCTTTCTAATGCAACATCTGTTTACCCCCAATATCCAATATCTACAGTACGCTCTGGTAAATGTGTATGCAGGGTCATGTACTTGATATTACTTAATAAACTCAGGTATCCCGAACAAGACAAAAAACCCGTCCTCGAAAGATATCAATTTACTTGGTGCTCGATTTAAATCAACGCTCACCAGGCCAAACGAAGATTGTCTACCAATTTATCAACCCCGTTATCTACAACTTGCGCGGCCGAATTGAGATATGAATATCATGTTTAGGGACAACTGCCGTGGTCCATCTTACAGACTCGCAATTGTTTGGATTTAGAAGCTCAAATTCGTAATTTTCTAAAAATTGGACGAGAAATTGTTTCATCAAGTGAGAAGCAACCCATCTACCCGGGCTATCAATAGTTAGATAAACTTGGCACACTATCAACTGGATGCCAAATTTCCTTACCACGACCTTGCAGGTGAACCCCAAAATGGATATTGTAAATTCACGTCTGTCCATTTTTGTACTGCTTCCCTAGTCGGGTCGCCTGGATGGAAACGGAAGGGGTCAAATTGATCCGGGTTAGGATAGTACTCTGCATCTTTCATAATTGCTTGTTGAGGCACAGCCACTAATGTTCCGGTTGGTAAGAATGTTCCGTCCGTGAAAGAAAAAGGCTGTATAGCCTTGCGCTGAACAGTAACTTGAAATAATATTAGCTTAGGAGGTAGTTAACCTATATTATGAGTGTTCGAGCTTGGAGGTTTGTGTATGTCAACTTACGACTATCTAAAGGGTGGAGCCTTGATGATTCACGAAGAACGCTTTCCATTAAAGGGAGATGATTAATGAAGTCATGATGGCCTTCTTGTTCTGCCGCATGTATCTCTGCCCGAAGTAGTTCAATGTACTCGGGATGCTGGCCTAATTCGATGATGGCCCACGCAAGAGACTTACAGCTTGAAGTTAGCCTGGGGAGATAATATGGTAAAGAGTCAGAAGAAAAAAAGAGGCTAGAAGCAAATACCATGGGAGGCTGATGAGCAAAGACGAATGTCATTGCAATTAGAAGTTGGCGGAGTCGAAGAGGATCTTTTTGCTCGGGCGTACGAGATGATGCGATGACGAATTGGGCCAAGTCAACCTACAGAAAAGAATTGAGTAATTGACGTTACTGTGAATCCTCATCGGCATAATGTAAAGTAAACTGTTTAGACGTACATATTGATCATCAGACCCATTCGCGTGGGCAGTCATCCGTTTTTCTACAAGTGCTTCAAGTTCTTTACTTACTTTCCGCATCGAGCCTCTATATGCCATAAACATCCACCCGATAAATCTATTCTAATTTTAGTGTTATCCTGGTATGAAAGAGTCATTCCAACCTTCTATATCTTCTGGCAAGGTTAATCATTAGGTACTTACGGAGCAATAGACTTAGGGAGTAGTTCGCAAATTGCCGAGCCGTAAGCCGAATCCCACCAATAACACAGGACGGACTTTTGGAAGACTGGATTAGTTGCTGAAATACGTCCAAACGCGTCAGCTGACTGGTTTCTCATTTTGCGACCTGGCGGGAGGCTTCATCATAAGGTAGGCTCGATGATACGTACCGAGCTCGTCCCCATACGATATCTGAATAGAGGGATTTACAAGCACAGATTTAGTAAAAGCTAGGACGGATACTTCAATGGAGCCCCTTTCTTGCAATGGTGTATATAAAAGTGCTGTAAAGCTTTCCTGCATTCTTTTTCTGATGACCTCAGATAGTTTTGGAATGTTCTCTCGAAGTAATACTTTAACGGCGCGAATAGTTACTGCTCCATCTGGATCGAACTTGTTGTCGTGCCTAAATCCAAGCATTATGGCGCTGTGTTCCAGGCGCTGGCAACCAAGCAGGAAATGTTAGCATAGTAGTCTACTGATGTATACGGGAAAGACAGGTATGAAAGCTGTCTTACATCTCTAATCGCTAGATTGAATGAAAGAACTCGCTCGGGAGCCTGAGCTACTTGTAGAATGTGCTCTGGCGATGAAACTAGGACTTGATAGTTTCTGAGTGCAAAAACAGCAAACGGAGAACGGCTGCTCTGTACCAAATTGTTAACCAATGCCGAAGATGATAGTCACGTAATCTAGCTGGATAACCTTTTTATAAGCTTCCATAATAATAGTGTTGGCACGAAATAAATAGTTCAGCATGCTGAACCATTTACCCCAAATAAAACTATTCGCTATATGTGGAATATTTTTCTAGAGCAGAGATAGGTAGACCTTAGATTAGTTGATTCTTTCTATAAACGAGGCTTGATATCTAACATGTAATACAAATGGATTCTGGGAGGACATTCTTACCGGTCGCTTCATAAACGTAACAACCGAGTTCACAAAAGTCCATGATATAAAAAGAACGGATAGGTAAAGAACAATAGTGCCTGGCCCAGCCATCATGTTGACGTGCTCATTCAACACAGCTAGAGCTAGAATCAATAGCAAGGCCGAGAATGCTAGAAGGCTCTTCATGAGAATTGTAGGCAACATCTGGGTATGTTAAAAGGTCAGCATTGCCTCTGTACGAATCCAATCCCTGATCTAACCAATAGCACACTACTCCATGATGCATAATGTTTTCTTGAGTGCACGTTACACAACATAGGCAGGTTGGTCTTACACGCGTTCTAGGCATGGACTAATATATATTAAGTATGATTCTGAAGCCAGTGGCATGAGATTCCGCCCAATCATAAATTTGTAGTGTTTCTTGGAGGGTGGCCGGCGATATAACATACTTTGGGGGCCGGTCTAACAACGAGATACCTCATAGTCAAGAGAACATAAGCAACATCGGCAAATGTTGCTTGATTCGTAATATAATACGACGAGATTTTGTAACAAGTAAATCACTCCCAGTTGGTAAGACTCGTCTCGTGTGACTGTAACGCCGTATATCTCAATGTATCCTTCCATAGGATTCCGGCCTTTTTACGATCCTTGGCCTCTGCTCCCATTTCCACTAGCTGATTACCGTCCAAGTACAAGCCCTTTGGCCTCTCACCAAGAGTCTCGTTACATTCAAAAGTAGCTGCGAGGATATCTATAGCCGACTTGCTGTTGGTCCGGACTCCGGCATTCGGCCAAAACCAAGAAAAGATGAGAGCCAAAACAAACATAATGAACTTTCCGATGAAGATATGAACGACCCAGCCGCCTCGGCGGGTAATCCCACTGGGTGTTGCGCCGGGATCAATTCCTAGGACAGATATGTTTTGGAGAATAGGATCAGTATCAAGGCGGCGCTGAAGTTCTGGTCTGTGAAACGTATGGCTTGTTCAGCTGAAGAAATGCGCATTAGATAAATGTAGAGACGTACATCATCATGACTTGGCATAGCTTGGCGGCGCCGTAGCGTCGATAGCCGCTACGAAATGATGGGTCATCTCGGCGACTGCTCCAGGTGCCCCGAGCGAGGGGATCAGTACTATCATGGAAAATTGTCTTCCACTTTTGACCTCGATACTGACCCCCGACGACATTGTGAAGGCTCTGCGTACTAGATATCCCGTTCAATCTGCTGAAGTTGAAGATGCAAGTAATCCAACAAGATTTTGATTTATCTACCTTGATATTTGGGGAAGGAGGTAAAAGGTGTCAAGGCTGTGCGTGTGCGGAGATTACTTACTCGTGGACTGAACTCCCAACTACGACCACGCGACCCATGTGATAGTCCATACTCCGCAGTAACATCAACGTTAATAGCCAGTGGCCCAAATAACTTGAGGCAAAACTGGTATCAAAGCCATCCTCAGTCCAAGTCTGGTCTTGAAGTTCAAGAAATGCGGCGTTGAGCACCAGAGCACGCAAGCGTGGCACTTGTTGTTTGCTGATCCGCGTACTGAGTTGCTCAGCAAAGCCGCGGACATCGTCTAGCCGTGCCAAGTCCAACAGCAATACTTCGTAGGAATGGATGGTACCTCTGAGAAATGAGCGTAGTGCCTGAGCTGATGAGATATCGCGAACCGTGTATATGCAGTGATATGACTCTGCATACTCAGGCTTAGAGACAAATTGTGATATAATGCTACGACCAACTGCGCCATTTGCACCAGTCAACAGAAGCGAGCCCTTGAAATATGCTGTGATAGGTTTTCCCTCGCTCTTATTAGGAGGGCGTATGGTATGTATAAAAGCCATTTAGGGGGGTGCGGGAGGTAAGACAATAGAAAGAGAGAGAGCATCTCGCTCTCGAGAGTTATAAACTAAAGCGCCAAATAGAAAGTAGACACCACGGAAATCCTGAATATTAATGAGAAATAATAATGTCCGAAACAACACCGTCGGGTCATACAACTTAGAGCGGACTAGTTGTGGTGGCAATGCAGCATTGCCAATGCTACACAGGTCGTCTTACATCTACATTGGCATTATTGCACATGTGAGGATAACCAACGCTGCCATTATTGACTAGGAAGACACCCTCCTGCACATGATTCGCACCCCTATCTACAAAAAGGATTAAGGTATGTTGGAACAGTATAGCAGATTACGTTATAGTAGCATATAAGTGTCACAATCAAGATGAAGTTGGGAGGTAGTCTAGAAACCGAAAGAACAGGTACAATAGCAATAGACGCAAGTCTTTTGAAGTGAAGGTTTATCTAAATAAATGATAGAAATCCTAATCAGAGTTGCTTAAACCATCCTTCTGCCACATTTGTGTATTGACATGGAGTATGATTTGAATGCAATATTCAAAATGGAGCAATCCCAAACTCTACTTTATATATTCTTGCCCTTCCTGCTTACATGGACCTTGTGGAGGTTCTGGAAGTTCACTGTCACTCCACTACTACATCCAGATAGGCCGAGGGAGCTACCATACTTGATACCAAGTGAGTTTTCAGCTATTGTCAACAAGAATTATTAAGCTTACATTTGAGTAGTTCTTGGTCATGGTCCAGCTTTCTTCAAAAGTTCCGATGCGTTGCTTTTCAGGGCTAGGTATGTGTTTCGATATGTCAAATATAAACAAAATTAACTTATCCTCCTGTTCAGCAAGTACTTCGGTACGAAAGAGCCATTCGCCGTAACGCTGTTCGGTAGCACGATGTATATTGTTACTCACCCGCAACATACGGTCCAGGTTTACAAGAATGACAAAACACTATCCTTCGACGAGTTTGCGCAGGACTTAGTACGAACCAACGGCTACAGCAATGCTGCTGTCCGGGCCTCGTACGCAGACCAACCAAAGGACAAGGCCGGGTTCCCTAACCCTCTGGGCGTATCCTTCGGAGCATTTGTTCGGCAAATGCACATCCACCAGCTTTACCCCGGGGAGAACCTTGAAGTCATAGAGAAACAGTTTATAGAATGGTATGAGAAAAACTTAACTATCCAGGCCCTCCAAAAAGCTTGTGAAGGATACCTAATCACTGGTGGGGATGAAGAGAACATCACGATCCCACTGATGCATTGGATCTCGAGCTATACCACCAATGCTGGTGGATTTGCCTATTTCGGAGATACCCTGAGCTTTATTAATCCGGACCTTGCAAAGACCTTCATCGAATTTGATGATGTTAGCTGGCAGGTCCTATACCGATACCCAGCATTCCTTAGCAGTAAGATGAGAAGCACGCGAATGGAGATAATGAAAGCGTTTAGGGAGTATCTGCGTTTACCTCAGACTGAACGAACTGGCAGCGTCTGGTTACTCAACGCGATGGAGGATGAAGCTAGGGCTATCGGGGTAGCTGACGAAGATATTGCAGTCTTATATTTTAACATCTACTGGCTGTACGTTAATAGATATCGCACAACGAAGCAGGCTAATAGAAATCTAGTATCAATACCAACACGCGCAAAATCAACTTCTGGCTTCTCGCCTTTCTCCTATGCCGTAACTCCTCTCTTATCGACTGTATTCGCTCAGAAACTGGCCCTGCATTTCAGGGAGACATTCTTGTCGACGTAGCTTTTCTTTATAATTCATGCCCTACCCTTGATAATGTTTGGCACGAATCTCTTCGCCTCTGTTCTAACGCGGCTTCGGTGCGCTTTATCCGTGATGATACAATTATTGGCGGGAAACATATGCACCGGGGTAACCGCATCATGATTCCGTATCGCCTATTACACTTTGACGAGAATGTATACGGAGCAGACGTGTATAGTTTCCATCCCGAACGCTTTGCTTCAGGAGAAGAGGCTAAGAAAGATGATCCGACACGCGGGCCGAGCTGGCGACCATTTGGGGGCGGAAAGTCCCTGTGCACGGGACGTTACATCGCCAAGAGGGCAACACTGATATTTGTAGCACTCGTATTGAGAAGGTTCAATATTGAAATTATCGGTGAACCTAGGCTGCCAGAGGCGGACTTGGGCAGACCAGTATTAGGGATTTCGGGTTTGAAAGAGGGACAAGACTTTTTAGTCAAACTGACACCAAGAGAATGACCGTTCTTAGGTGGGTGATAATTAGATCCGACCTGAAAGTATAAAAGCCTTTGTCACTTTGAATAAATATTGTGACAGAATAGTACTTAATAAGGAGTGTGTGATAATCCCCGAGTTTACGAGGGATAGTATGTCAGAGCAATTTCCACGAAAGAATTAATACACGTGTTTCAAAACCATATATTAAATGCATCTTAGAAGTAGATCTCTGGGATGGCGGCGTATCTTGAATCATATTAGGAAACATGTATTTATATTTCCGTTACAAAATCAATAAACGGCGGGTGCTGGAGCTGTACTGACACCAAGCAGATGATAAAGCTACCGACACGACGGGTAGCACAGCCATAGAGGCGGGCAGATGGTAAGACCATATTCTGTATTGCGCCAGGGGTAGGCTCGGGTCATTGTGTTATGTCAAGACAGGGTCTACATTTGACCTGGTCAGGGGTATTGGTACCTAACATCAATATCGATTGCTACGACGTCAAGTAGGTACATAGGTTAAGTATATAAAGGGAATCTCCTGCTCTTGTCTTCCACCCCAACCGGGGCTGTGAGAGCAGGCCTTATTGCATTGACTTGTACGTGCTATTATCGAATCCTGTTCCCTGACACTATGCCGCCAACACTCTCTAGTGGTTGGACGCAATGCTTCCCTCCTGCGCCAAAGTTTACGGAGAAAGATGTGTTCGACTTGGCTGGAAAGGTGAGAAGATACGAGGTTGCCCAGTACTCTAGCTAATCAGAGGCAGGTGTACATTATAACAGGAGGTACATCAGGAATCGGCAAAGAGTTGGCGCGTATTCTCTATTCGAAGAACGCTAAAGTCTATATCGCCGCACGAGATGAGGGCGACACGATTCGAAGCATCGAGGAAGCCGAACCTGCCTCAACTGGAACACTAGTCTTCCTGCATCTCGATCTTGCGGATCTGCGATCAGTAAGAGCATCGGCACAGCGATTTCTTGCAGCCGAAGAGAAACTCCATGTCCTCTTCAATAACGCCGGATATATGGCACCTGGGGACAACAACATAGAGAAGACGGCGCAAGGCTACGAGAAACAACTGGGAGTGAATTGCTTGGGGCCATTTCTATTCACTAAGCTGCTGATGCCGAGACTTCTGGCAACGGCAGCAGATAACAGCACCTTGGCAAACGAGGTCCGAGTCGTCTTCGTTTCTTCGTTCGCGGCCGAAATGTACCACGAGAAGCGTGTGGGTATTGATATGGAAAATTTGGACTATCACCGCTCCAAACCAGGCATACACCGTTACGGCATAAGCAAAGTAGGTGTGTGGGCTTATGGGGTCGAAATTTCAAAGCGCTTCCATACTCATGGGGTCTTGGGAGTGCCAGTCAACCCGGGGAACCTTCGTTCCGAACTTTTCTGCCATCAAGGCTTTCTGTTCAGGCTGCAGGTAGCTCTGATGCACTACCCCGCCATTAAAGGCGCGTATACGGAACTATTTGCTGGATTCTCACCTGAGGTGACAGATAAGTCTGGGTATGTGTTTCCTTTCGGACGCTTTCATCCCATCTGTGAAGGCTTGCAGCTTGCAGCCAGGCCAGAGTCCGAGGGTGGTGTTGACTTGACACGGAATTTCTGGGAGTGGAGTGAAAAGCAGGTTAAACAATTCGTTTGATGGTAAAGGGGTGTGAGTCCAGAACAAAGTACTTGGTAAACGGTCCTTGGCAATTTATTTCCAGTAACACAACATATTAGCCATCACAGTATCACAATTCCTTTATCACAAAATCTAAGCCACACCGGTAAAGAGAACAGTGTAGCATTCCGTACAGATAACCTAGGTAGATAGAAGGTCTATGGTGGGGTCATTATGATATTGATATAATAGAGTAACATGCGTACCTCCTATGCAGTTCCTCGTGTAGCAACATAGCTGAATTTCTGTTCCCTGTTTTTATAGTAGCATTACATGATAACCTACCTGCTATGTTAGATGTTAAGGTACCCAAGGTACCGATTTATTGGTTGGTGACACAATTTAGCTGACCTCAGAGAGTCTAAGGCGTAGGTTTCCTAACAATGCATAATGCATTAGGTAGTGTAACACGGCCATACTGTGTTACTGAAACCATCTGCAGGCTTTGACGTTTCTCGGGCTTGGTAATGATACCCAGCGTTATCATTGGATGCTGAATCGATGTTAGAGGCCCCCCGAAGGCTGACTTACAGCCTGGAGGTGAAAGACATTGATCAAGTTCTATATTTGAGCTGACAGAGTATGTGGTTGGTGCACTACATTCGTTTATATGTAGAGGTAGCCAACGACATCGTATCATGAAGAGGTACCTAATGTATTTTAAAAGTCTCTGCGTAAGCACGCTCCATCTCACTTCTAATAATATTACAGCTACCTATATGCGATTAATATCAGACAATTCTTTTTAATCGATGCTACCTTTCTTAGAAAGGCACACATAAGCCAACAGCCTGCATTGTCTTTCGTGTGGTGAATGTTTGGGTCTGAACATGTATCCTTATTACGTTCTCAAGTGAAGGGGACACAAAGGCGCCCCATATGTAGGCCCATAGGTAGGTAGTATTGCTATCATATACATGCACAAATCTATTTTAGTAAAAATATGTTTCTCTTTAGAGTTCGTTCGTTCGTGGCTATGATAAAACTTCATCCTTTCTCGAGGACATAATCTAGTCAAACCCTCATCTTTATCACCCCAGCTCTTTTTTATGCGAAACCGGGTTTATCATATAACTTGCGCCGTATCTCACAAAACCACCTATAATAGATCATGGATGCCCTTCCGCCCGGGATTGACCTCTGTCAAGTGCCGGCCGGGACGCCTCCTGATGGAGTACCCAATTTCCTGAACCCGCCGTCACTGGGACCAGCGTTGATTGGAGTTACGGCTACTATGATGGCGTGGACTGTTATTTTCCTCGCTGGCCGGTTATGGGTTAATAGACACCGGTTTCAGCAAGCAGATGGTATGTGGCGTGTTAATGATCTGTAAGAATTGTCTCATAGTCACGTACTGAAAGATCTACAGCCTGTGCTATCCTGGCCTTGATAATATCAGCGGCTTATTCCGGTAACATCTTAGCTAGTAAGTTGAGTTTCTTCACGACAGCCCTCAAGGGAGTGATAATAGGATAAGCTGATGGAGTGTCTTGAAGTGACAAAATATATGAGACATCAATATGACATCCCCGCTTGCTGGTTTAATGCTACCTATGTCAAGGTGAGTGAGCCTTGTTGAGTTATATATCACCTACCTTAACTAAAAGACAGTTACTCACCAAAGCGCAAATTATAGTTAACCTGCTCTATGCAAATACTCATGCCCCTGTCGCACTCTTTATCAAAAGCATCCATTCTACTCCTGCTATTCCAGATATTCTCTATCAATAAAAGGTTCAAAATCGCTATATATATCGGCCTCCTCGGCATAATTCTCGATTATGGGCCGAACTTGATTCTTGGGCCAATATATACAGTTCCTTACGCTGGCGAGACCTGGGAGGACCTTTTAACCAACGGCCGCCCACAGCATCTCAATAAGGTCGGCCTGGAGCAGGCAGTTCTAGCAGTGGTAATAGACTTATATATTTTCGTTTTACCATTTCCGATGTTGTCATCATTAAATCTAGATTTGCGGAAACGCCTCCAGTTGGTATTCGTTTTCGGTACTGCGTTAATGTAAGTGTCTCCTACACCCTTTAAGATGGATGAAGCTGATCCCCTTGGCAACTTAACAGGGGCGTTATTGCTAGCGTAATTGGACTTGCCTTACGCGTCCCTCTCTTAACGACAGAAGACCCAACCTGGCAACAGGGCAAGGTTTTTATATGCATGTAAGTAAACGTAGCATATCACCAGCTACATAGCTACAGAATATGTCATAATTGAAAGTGCGACATAACTAACTGAGGTATGACTTAAAACAGTATGGTCGAGATTTATGTCGCTATCATAGTATCTTGTTTTCCTGCTTTCGCCAATTTTGCGAAGGCCCACATTTCCGGATCAGATTTCTACAAGTCTTTGACTTCTCTCCTATGGAGCCGCAGGATTGACAAAAACGACGATTCATCTCCCCAAGGGACCTGGAGGATGAGAACAACATTTGGAGGAACTAAACCTCCAGGTACTACAAAGAAAATACAAAGAGATGGCATCCAGTACTACGAATTTCATGATACAGTGGGACTTAACTCTACGTGGACTTATACTGCTACGAATGAGGCGAGTGTTGTTGCTCTTGACGAAAGAGGAGGTCAATTATTCGATAACCCCGATTCAGGTATCACGAGGGTCTACGAAGTTGATCAGTCGTTCGGTGCTCGAGGGCTCGATTTGGCTACAGAGCAAAGGGCACAGCATGCACAATATACAGTTTAATAAGTCTGGGACGGCGAGAGCAACGAATTTGTCAGATCAGTCAGCCAATCAATCAGATCATTGAATGCTACATGAAAATCGTCCTATTCCTATCCTCCTTTAGAGCTACATGACACCATAGAGAACGCGCTTTAATAGTTATTGATGATCATTCAGCCCTATAATTTCTCGGCGGCTTAGCTCTGTATTGAAATTATAAGTAATAACCGATTCTAAAAAATCGGTTGTAACTTTACTTGTGTAGTGTACGCAAGCTTCCCAACGTTAGGGTGCGGTCGTCAAGCTTACATAGGTAGACAGCACAAGTACTAAACCCCCTGTTGAAAACTGAAAGTAGAACAGGCCTATTAATATCTCACCAACCTAGCCTGCTTAGTTCTATGGACATATCTCCACTGCTCTCGTTCTCGCTTTCGTTATTTTTATATGTAATCTCCACCAGCTGAGTTCTCAGAGGCCTTACAACACATAACTACCCCACCTCTGGAGCGGCGCAGTGGCATCGCCATGCCGGACGGAGCTCAGGTATTTATCATGAATAGATGGTTCCAAATTTTATTATTAATACTCGTAGTTTTCTCTAGATATTTAATCAAGAGCTGTCCATCAGTCAAGCTGGAGAGTATATAACTGAATATTGAATTTTGAATTATAGTCTACCATTCATTATAATCTAATTTCTACTCCATGGCACAGTCAAAGGAGAAAGAAGCACAGGGTGAGGCACTCCCCTCATATGAAGATATCTCCGGCCCTTCGACTATCAGAGAGACACCGGAAACGGGGCCGACAGCTGCCTCCCCTTTCAATTTCCCTCCAGATAGTGACCTACCACCATACTCGGCTTTAGCAGTCAACACTAGCGATCGGCGTCCTATCGCAATCCCCCAGATCCAAGCAGACCCCACCTCCCCTTTCCTCGAAGCATCCTCGCCGTCACTACTACGCCATGGAATCACGCAAGCGACCTGGTTCGGATTCATCCGCACTCTATCAGGTTTTCTAGCGGCGACCGTCTCACAGAAAGCCATCAGCCATGCCAGCGACATGGCGCAACACGTCGGCGACGTGCCCAAGCGCTTCGGCAAGGATACAATGGCGCACATTAAAGCCTCGGGCAAAGCTATCAAGGATACCGCCAAGTCGGGGAACTTCATCGGCGCCGCATTTCATGTCGTAGGCGCCACCATCGGCATCCCAGTTGCCACCGCCCTCCGGGCCGCCGGCGCCGCAGTCGTACTTCCGTTCGCGGCTATAAACGCCGTCAGCCGGGAGCCGAAGACGCCAAAGGAGCGCGCTGTCGCATACATAGCCGCCGCGAACATCAAGTGGTTGCACCGGCGCGGGCTCGACGCCCATCTGTTGGACACGGCGGAACTGGGCCAGGTTCTCGGCCTGTCCGTCGATGAATTACTGCAGGCTTCGCGCGGGGCCAAGGACGCAAGTGCGGAAGGGCAGCTAGGTGCTCTAGGGTCACATATTGCGGAACTAAACATACGGGTTCCTGGCCCGCTTGAGTTGGGAGCTGGGACTTTTTGGCTGGTGGTTACGGAGAGGGGCGAGGATCCGGAAGATGCGAGTGGGAAGGGCAAGGGAAAGGGCAAGGAGAAGAAAAAGATATAAGCGGTATCAAGAGTATACTTATTTATATTTATTATATTGGCAGCATTGGAGGATCCATTTTGCATCGATAGAAAGGGATTGCCTGATGAATACGGTGAGTATCTGATAGCAACCTGAAAAGAAAAAAGGAGTCAAGGACAAAAAGACTTTATTAAGTATGATGCCAGGCTTAAGTAGAGAAATGCCCTAGATATATCATCTACTAACAAGAATGAATTTAAGATGTACGAAATAGTCAGTTAAAAACTACATCATGGATTCTGACTTAGTACTTAGTCCATTCTATTTCATAACTAACTCAGCTTCAATACTCTAAATATATTTATCGAACCACCCCCCTTTAACGCCCCACGAAAACAAATAATTGTCCAATACATAAAATATCAAAGTGAACCGAAGAAAACAACGAGTAGTAGGTACTATTGTATTGTACAGCGATTGAGCCCTCCTAGATCGGAGTAAGCTACATCATACAGCAAACTTCACATGGGGGGAGTGGCGGGGAGGGGGAGTAGCTGCGCCTGGTCAGCTTGTCTTGTAATATGTCTCGCGGGATATCAAGACTTACCATCATATATGTTACCTTCATCTACTCCACCTGCATTTGCTTGGTCAGGGGGTTGCTTCAAATTCCCTTCAGGTTCCCGCTTTGCAGCCGGACGATGGCCCGGAGGAAATCCGGGAGGAGGAGGGGGATCCCAAATCTCAGCAGGAATCCCGCCGGGAGGAACCGGGGTTACCCTAAACCTGACGTGGCGCCCCACTCTGGTGGGTGTTTGATTTGTTATGCTCGGTTCGGCAGTGCTCTTTGACCATAGTTTTGCGTACGGATCTACCCTTTGAGGTGGGTCGCGGAGATGGTCCATGTAGAACTTCACAAGCAGCTGGACGTCTTCGAGCTCGGGCGGCGTCTGGAATTCCGTGACCGGGCGGTAGTCGTTGCGCGTGATTACTCTCTGGGCTGCCGGCGTCTTTACCCTTGGCGGCGGCGGAGGTTGGGGGAAAGCCGTAGACGGACCCGGGGTGGCGGTTGAGGGTCCCGCAACAGGCGTCTGCTCGTATATTGGAACCGGGTCGTATTGCGGAGGAGCAGGGCGAGGGGAACGGTTCCCTCCCATTATGTAATCCCATGGATTGCTGATACGCTCTTCTTCCGAAATGGATATTAGGGGTTGCTCCTTGACGGCAGTCCGAGAACCGAAGAGGGGTTGCGAACGCGAGAGATTATTGCTGAATACCGGAGCATCAGGGTCTAGCTGATCCAGCCACTGATTCATATTCGTCGGATCCACGCTCAGCGGGTCGTCGGGAGGAATATCCCGTGGACGAGTTGAGTGTCCATAGTCCCGCGAGTCATCAAAATCAGGATCGTAATAATCAGAATATTGCATGGCGTCAGATTCCCTCTGCTCCTCGATTATCAGGCGCTGCCTGTATTCCTGCTCTTCCCGGGCAATTCTTTGATCTGACAGCCACTGAGACCTGGCGTCTCCTCTTTCAAGGTTTTCTTCGATCACTCCTAGCAGCTGGGCTGGCGTTGGACGTCTTGGGCCATAAGTCTCCAAGCAACGTGCTATTAGAAGGCGAAGTTCATAGTCGAATGCCATGATAAACGGGCTAGGATGATGCTCCTCGTGATCAAGGAGGAACCAGCCCCAGGTTATGAATTGTTGTTGATAATTGGGGTTTCCTTCGCGCGGTGCATAATACGTTCTCACTCTGGCCTCCCAAGACGAAAGACGGGGATGTGCCAACGTTAAGAGGTTCAACATGATCTACTCGATAAGTATGGGTTATTACTAAATTCGGGAGGTTCTCGCGGAGGGGTGTATACTTACTAATCCTATAGCCCATACATTGATCGCAGGTGATATGGCACGAGGGTCTCGCGCGGACCTCTTATAGTCTTTTTGTTCCTTCGCAGTGTCAGTTGCCATTCAGCTAGTCAAATGGGAATTACACAACTTACTGGCGCATAAAAATCGCGCTTTCCTCTCGGTATTAGGAATTCCCTCCTAAGTCACGGACGAGGCATTAGAAATCTAGCAATATTCATTGTATAAAGGGTTACATAAAATGGAGAAGAACTAGGAAAGGAAGTTTCGTACTGGCGAACCGTCAACCCGCTTCTCCAATCCATAGCAATCCCGAAGTCGGCTATCTATAGAGACAGTCAGTTAGTGGCAACAGGGTAGGCGTTTTATAAACAACAAACCTTTATTTTTGGGGACATGACATGTTCAGGGTCATATAGGGTGTGACTAACATCTCCGATAAGGACTTCTTGCTATCAGCTACATAAGTCTTAGGTTATATGATGAAGGAATCACCAACCATTATATATATCGAGGTCCATGTGAAGTAGCTGTTTCATTGGCCGCTCTCGCACAAATTCACGATAAGGATCCCCTGCTACGTAATTTGGGTCAGTTGGAGGCCCGTACGCCATTCCGGTAATTCCTCTGGCCACTGTATACTTTCTTTTAGTAGTTTCCTAATAAAGTCTGCGATCTAGGTCTGCTTTGACTTACAACACAAGAAAAGTCTCCATAGTATTCGATTAGGAATATAACCAATTTGCAAGCCACTCCTATCGTAACGCCCTGCTGCCCAAGGATTTTCGGCCTGAGCAAGTATTTCGTAATTCGTAAGTCTTGCCTTATTAATCCTATCTATAAGATCTGCGAGTGTATTTCTCTCAAGGACCTCCATAATCATGATCGGTGATGATAAAGCTGGATTATTGTAGAGCTTGGCGGTAGCCGGAACGTCTTCCTCGACATCGATAAGTTGGACGATATGTTCCGCACCTCGGAGTAGCTCCTATTGAAAAGTCAATAATGCGAACTTGACTAAGAAGCGTATGCTCACTTACTCCCTGAATATAGATCTCAGATCTTAACTCGCTCTCATCATCACCTCTTCTAATACTCGTTTTGACAGCAACGTCAACATCGCGGCCGCTGCGGGTTTTCACTTTCCACTATAGCACTAACTGTTAACGATAGTATATACGCTTTGTTTGTCATGATATCTTTAGTAGGGGGCTCATGTCCAAGTTGATGGCTAGTAAGAAAAGCTAGGCCTATTCGTTATAAGATAGTACCGGGATGGAGGAAACGGCAAATCCTTTAAGTTACATACCATCGTGGCAAGACCAAAACCGCCATAACCAAGTACCCTCTGGAATTTGATACGCCCTGGATAGTTTTCTTCGAAGTTTTGTTGGAGCTTTCTCAAGGACCTTCGGGCACGTAGAAAAGCCGGGTCTTCACCTGATCGAGGTTTTTCTCTACGGTCTCTAATAAGATGCTCTATATTTTAACCCGGACATTAGTGTCTGGTGTATGCTTTAATTTCTTGGTGGTTCCTTACTCAAGAGAATATTACTGCCATAAGGCCGATTCTGCCGCCTGTTGGATCTCCTCCTCCTATTATTCATGATTACGACAGATCAATACTTCACCCTGTGTTTCTATCTGTGCGTACCCTATAATTGTAAAGAGGTATCAATGAGGATTATGAATTATACAGATATTAAAACATTTCTGCCGTTGACTACGTGGGTATGTATGTAAGGCTGGGAAAGCTACTCTCGCCAGACAAAGACCTAAAGGGCACACTAAGGACAATTGGAATATCATTTTAGGGTAAATTGGATAAAGAAGAGATCGTTTCCGGAAAATGCCTTTCAAGCTTTGAAGCTATTGGGGGGGGAATAAAAAGATTGACACTTAGTAATCGATTTTTGACATGAATTGAAAGTTCTAAGGTTTACTTATTATTATATAACAATGTGGTAGCAAGGGGCTACTAGAACCTTGCTTTATACGACCGATGCTAATATCGTACCTACGTGGTGTATTTCATAATACTACTAGGATTTATTCGGAGAGAAGCAAGGTGAATATATTCCCTTCACTAAATTGTAACCCGCATTCATAAAAAGGGGTAAGCCGATATCGTGAGTCTGTAACCCTATTATCGCTAATAAAATAGGTACCTACCCGGATCTTAGGTGGTGAGTGGTAGTAATTGAATACCAAAGTACGATCGGCTAATTTGATATAACATAGCACGGGTTACCTTATTCTACTGATACCTTAATATAGGGGGAGGTTTATGGAGAATATATAGATGGGTAAACTTTGGACATTCATTTTATAGTTATTCATCATGTTTATATTATAATTTATTGTTATAAGACCCTGTGCCAGACCTTTTGTTTGATTAGACGAGCCACTGAGAGGCCGATGATAGGAATTAATTGGAGTAGGTAGCGTTTGCAAGAGTACCTGCGTGGATTAGGAGCCGCAGAATCGAAGATCTGAATGGTATATACAAGATCGCCAAGCCCGATCTACAACAGCCAAATATTAAAGTGGCTATATCGCGATTGGTCGAATAAACCTACCTTCGAGCCCTCCTGGTCCTCCTACATTGGTACCTGTAGTATGGAACTTGAAGAAATCGTGATTAGTAACACGCCAAAAAAAAAAAAAAAAGGGGGGGGGGGGGGACAAAAGAGAGGAGCTCATCTACATCCAGCAAAGAAATGTGGGATGAATGCGACAGAGGTAAGTATGAGATAACAGGGAATTAGCCGCAGTGGACCCCCAAAGTATCCACGATTGATATTCAGGCTAAATCTAAATTGTATAGAAGCGAGGTTCCAATCGACGAATCGACGAATCGACGAGGAGTAAAGTCAACAAAGTCGGGTCGCGGCGAAATCATTCTCCCAAGCGAATCACAGCGTTGCAATCCACGCTGCTGCTAGATGGTTGGAGGCTTTTTTCTTTTTTCTTTTTTCATTTCATTTCCGAGATAGCGTCGAGCTGCGTCTCGTCTAGACTTGTCTCGTCTCGTCGGTTTTGTTCCTAGCGAGTTTTCTAGCTGGAACTTACACCCGCCTTCTTCCCCGCCTCTGGCCCCAATGTCATACGTTTAAACGAGCAAATGAGAGGCTCGCTAATAGCTACCCCCCCATCTTCTTCGTGTGGAGGACTGAGTTCTTTCTATCGTGAGGAGGAGGTATTATCCACGCCAATCAGCTATAAGTCATGAGCCCACGATAGTACCATGGTGTAATGGGGTTTGCTCGGCGAGATATGGTCAGCCCAATTTTTCCTTCTTTAGCGAATGTTTTCACAAGCGCATATCTCTCCACATACGTAATGCGGTCGCGGGCGGAAGGGTTTATTGATGTAGGTCAGAGATGTAGTCAACAGTGTAGCTTATTTACTTTTTACACGCGTAGCTGGAAGGGAAAAAGTGTATAAAAAGACCTGCTCCCACCAACAGCATTCCGCAAAGACCATGCGATCTGTCATTACGTTTCTTTCCCCTTGTAGTTCTCGTCTACTCTCCCGTCGGTTCGCTGTGCCGCTAAAGCATCCCGGGATATTGAACTGCTATCCAATCACTAGCACTTACTATCGTCACTTTAGTATAAAATCGACTACAATGGCCCCGACTATCAAGCTGAGCAGCGGCCATGAGATGCCCCAGGTTGGCTTCGGTCTGTGGAAGGTTGACAACGCCATTGCCGCCGACACTGTTTACAATGCCATCAAGACCGGCTACCGGTTATTTGATGGTGCCTGCGGTATGTCTAGCTCATCTATATTTTCCTATACATTATCGTGAGTTTGGCGCGTGAAGAGTTCTCAGAAGTAATAAGAGCCCCTCCTCGGGTATCATTACCCCGCCGCCCAGCATTTCAGAGGTAACCCCTGGTCTGCATTTCACGTAAAGATCCCAGGCGTGTTAATCTACACGGAAGGGGATTATTTAGCTGCCTTGCAATAAGGTCTACCTGGGAACTATAATGGGTTGCTAATGCGTTTTCTTCGTCACGTTAGATTATGGTAACGAGAAAGAGTGTGGTGAGGGTGTAGCGCGCGCAATTAAGGAGGGTATTGTGAAGAGAGAGGATCTCTTCATTACATCTAAGCTATGGCCAGTCTTCGAGGACGGTGATAAGGTAGAGCCCGCCTGCAAGCGCTCCCTGTCCGACTGGGGTCTTGAATACTTCGACTTATACCTGATCCACTTCCCCGGTGCTCTAAAGTACGTCGACCCGGCCGTGCGGTATCCTCCGGGATGGCACTACGATGGCAAGTCTACCATCGTCCGATCCAACACTCCGATGCACGTAACCTGGGCTTCTATGGAGGAGTTGGTAAAGAAGGGGTTGACCAAGTCGATCGGCGTGTCAAACTTCCAGGCGCAACTGATCTACGACATGCTGCGATATGCAACCATCCCCCCAGCTGCTCTGCAGATCGAGCACCACCCATACTTGGTGCAACAGGAGCTATTGAGCCTCTGTAAGGCTGAGGGTATCGCCGTCACGGCCTACTCCTCCTTCGGCCCTGCTTCTTTCCTCGAGTTCGGATTTAAGCACGCCAAGGCCCTCGTACCCTTGATGAAGGACGACCTAATTACCAGTCTAGCCGAGAAGTACAAGAAGCAGCCCTCGCAGATCCTGCTACGGTGGGCTACTCAACGTGGTCTTGCTATTATCCCTAAGACGACCCGTCCTGAGATCATGGCCGAGAACTTCGACAGTACCGGATTCGATATCGAGCCGGCTGATATCGACAGCATCACTGCTAAGAATGCGGGCATTCGCTTCAACCAACCTTCTAACGTGGGTCTTGACATTTCTGGCTTCATTTGTTTACTGCCTGCTGGCGTCCAAACCTAGGTAAATATATGCTAACCTTCATGTCTCTAATTAGTACTTCGACACGGATAAGATGTGGATCTTTGGTTAAATAGGCTGGACAGCGGGTTCTACTGTATTCTGCACTTGAGCTTCTCGACATAATCAGGTTTTAAGTAAGCTAATATGCATGCTGGTAGAGGATCTTCGTCGTTGACAGTGACGATTGTGGACACTATTGTAAAGTCTGTTATGATCATGGGAGTCAGTTCGCTAGAACGGTGTCTAGGTAGATTAGACTTTTCCGACCTGTATCGTGATATCAACACCGACGGGATGAATACATTCTGAAACTCGTAATTTTCCATTTCCGTGAGCGTATGGTTATCTTTGACATAGATGCAGTGTCGAGCACTGTTCGTCTCTCTTTTGCCGAGTTACATATCCCGACGGCGGCTTGAAAATGTCAAGGCCGTCTGCTCTTGAATGAGCATCTTATCCTAAAGCGATCCTAAAGCGACTTAATCTGACAATACAAGGAGGGCTTATTTTCGCTCGATCCCAAACTAATTCTTCGTGGTAAACCCCTCCTGAACGCCGTGCTATGCAATATGAAAACTCCACATCAAACAAATACCCGTCTTATGGAAATAGGTTCACGGTTAAACCGCCTTCACAAAAGCTATTATCTCCAGTGTCAGCATTGGATCATTTGTTTATCTCTGTAATGAATACTCACTAGCATCAATCTGCTGGACTTGCGGTAGCGCCAGTCGCACTTTATTCCGATACAGAACAGGTTGTTTCAGCTGTAAAGGATTTCCCTCAAAATACACCGTTGTTAAATTCTCCTTGTCGGCCAACTCCCGCTCAACCTCTGCAAAGTCTGATATTTGGTTATAGCTTGCCCATACTTCTTCGATGTTCTTCAGATTGCTCAGGCCTTTTAGGCTCTGGATTGCGTTATTCGAGATGTCGATGATGGTCAGATTCGGGCTTCCGTCCAAACCATCCAGGCTTTCGAGGGCATTATGTGAGATATACAATTCCTCTAATTGAGGGACTTCGCGTAGAGGAGAAAGGTCTTTAATTCTATTCGATTGGATGCTCAGGAGTCTTAATTTTGGCAGGCCGGCTAGGCCTTTGAGTTCGGTGATTTTGTTCTTTGCTAGCCAGAGTTCCTCCAAGTTCTTCAACGCATCAAGATTCTTGATCTCCCTTATCCTATTCGAGCCCAACTCGAGCTGTCGGAGTTTTGTTAAAGTCGACAGCCCGTCGATGGTACTAATCTTGTTGGATACGAAGAAGAGATCGGTAAGTTCCGTCAAGTGCTCAATGTGCTTGATGTGTTTAATCTTGTTGAAGCTGAGATCGAGGGTTGTGAGGTTAGTTAAGTCGTCTAACCCCCTGATGTGCGAAATGAGGTTATCGTATAGGTCAAGCTCCTCTAGAGTGGGGCCTAAGTCGGAGAGCCCCTCGATGTGCTGGACGAGGTTTTGACGTAGGCATAGTCGCACCACCTTCTTAAATCGTTCCAACCGGAGAGCAGAGATAGAAGAGATTCGCGAATGTGTAAGACTAATATCATCCGTATCGGGATCTTCGTCGTCAAGGAGGTCTACACCAACGGTCAATAAAGGAGTTCCGTTGATTAAGGTGCCAGTAGAAGATAGGGTGTTAAATGAACTTACCCTCATCTGCACCTATTTCTTCTCCTGGAAGTACATTTTCATCGTCCGAGTATTCGGGATCCGACAGAGCTTCGGGATTCTTGAACAGGGTGTTGCGTTCGACTCGCAGCTTGCCGTCCCAGCCTTTGCTGTCTCTTAAACCGGGACTAGGATGGCTGTCTCCCCGCTCGGAACGGGTCTCATCTTCAACTACTTCTATATGGTGGTCGGCGGGCGGCTCGTGACCCGCATCGCCGTTTAATTGGCCAGGCATCTTGTAAGATTTGGTAGTAGTGTGTGAAGAGGGACGGAAACTGAAGAATCGCGGGCTCGGTGACGGACACGCTAAGAAAGAAGAAAGTTGTAGAATGTTTGGAGACATGACGGCGGAATTTGGTATGTAGAGTTACTGCGCTAGCGTATTTCGTAAAGTCGTTGTACCGTTGTACTGTGGTATCGATCCACCGATATCGATTAATCCAATAATGTTCTAGACTTTAGTTTTGTTAGTCCTGGTTAACGCTGGCAGCAGGGAATATTGGGCCCATTGTGACATGTACCACGTGCAAGCACTGCACTGCAGGGTCCCTGATGACGACGATGTTTAGGATAGGTGCTGGGTGTTGATAAGATAGGTACCTATGGTGCTCTAGATACCTAAAATGTTAGGTGCCTAAGAGGTATGCGTACCTAAATGCTGTGCTACCGTATATTTAGCACGTAACCGAGATAACTTATGTAAGTCAGGTGTCTATCTACACATAAGACATTAGTCGGTTAAAATGTGGAAAGACCTAGCTGTGCTGGAAGCACTTTGGGGATTGACGGCGGGACGCTAGTCGTTTTTTATGGGATAGAATGATGGCATCCCCCCTGACATCGTCATAAAGCTTAAGATTCTCCAACTTTAAACCTCCATATGCAAAAGTAAAAATCCCATATATTGAAGACAACGTATAACAATTCCAGATCGAGAATTCCTCCCTCTTTGTGCTCTCGTGCAGCTCAAACCACACCATTTTGATGTCGAGAAATGCATCATCATAACTTTACCATCCACTCGCATATTTCGCGCGCATCGCTTCACCCCGCATAAAAGACCATCGGCCATTCAACCATGATCTCGAGTTCCCAATCACGATGTCCATCACTATTCGCAGTTTTTCCCGGTTCTCCATTCGGGGTATCCCAAACTTGGCTATTATCACGTCACGCTATTTCACGACACCCCGCATCGACAACTCATTTGCATGCAGGAGAAGGTACCACGTTGAAGGTCTGGTGCTCGCTCCCGTAGTGTTCAGCGGCTTATTCGTCGCATTGTGGACCTGGAAGTGTTTGATGTTGGTCATTTTCCAGAATAAAATCATATACATGCCGGGTCTACCACCCAATGCGCGTTGGGAGAAGATCGAAGATCACGCCAGCCGGTGTGCCGGCATTAAGTGGCGGGAAGAAAGAATCCGCGCAGCTGACGGGACAGATCTTGCTCTGTGTATTACGGACATGGAACTTGGTTCTGGTGCAACGTCCATGGTACCAAACGTTGCATTCTACATACTCTATTTACAGGGTCTGCATGCATTTCTGCTTCTGTGGGGTAAAGATCGAGATCAGCTCACGATTGACGATAGGGAACGCCTCGTCCATCCCCCCTCGCTTACCCGACCTTTCCTCGATCCTTTGCATGCTAAAGAGACGCTCGTCACAATGGGATGATCGAAATGTTCGATGCACAACTGCATGTCTTAGCTATAGGGGCTATTGGACTTCGCGAGGCCGTCCTACCGAAAAGGGTATCAATATGGATACTGCCGCCGCCCTTAGCTGGATTTCTCAGCTGCATCGTAATTCTTACGGCGGAGAGAACCAAGAATCGGGACCCTCGGCAAAGGTCGTCCTTTGGGGCCAAAGTATTGGCGCGGGGGTAGCTACCAACCTCGCAGCCGAAGCCATAATACCCGCAAACGTACATTTGGATTCCATCATTCTCGAAACCCCATTCACGTCAATTCGTGCCATGTTGGAGGTTCTCTACCCGCAGAAGTGGTTGCCATATCGGTACCTCTGGCCGTTTCTGCGGAACCACCTCGACAGCTGGAAAAACCTAGGGATTATATCACGGAAGTATGAAACTGGCAATTCTCCCCCGGAGATATTTATTCTAGAAGCAGCGAAGGACGAGCTTGTTCCTAAAGAGCTCGGTCAACAGCTCTATGATCGATGTTTAGACGTACAACTACCTGTGACGAGGAAAGCTGTAGATGGGGCTTTCCATAACGATACCATGTTTCGAGGCGACGGTCGAAGGGCCGTCTCGGAATTCTTGTCGCACAGAATGTGTTCCGCTCGTGTTTAAACTTAATTGGCCCATTTTGAGAATCCTATTTGTGGTTGGGCAGCTGGGCCATGACCTAAGACCAACGTAGTAGTCGTTGATTGCCAGGTACACATGCCTATCCATAGCCCAAATGCGCTGATTGTCAACTCGACATTGAGAATGAATACCGGAGAAAAACACACTCCGGAGTATCCAAGGTATTCATTCTTCATTCGTACGCGGGATATGCCTCGTTGACCCCATGCTACCCCTTTTCGTGATAGCCTGCTCCTTACTCCAAGAAATTGAAGCATGGCATTGCGTACATCAACCACCAAATGAACTCCTAAAACCAATATGATAATCCTTTCCCAATCTCTTTAATCTGGTGACTGTATTTGCTAGCGAACCAAACGTGGCACAAAGGCTCTTGGCAGGCTCCCTGGTTTCTCAACGGCATGTTATGGGCCGATAATTCAAGACCTAAGAATAAGGAATATAAGTCAAGTAAAGATACCTATTGATATGCTTGGTTACTTGTCTGGCTTAACACCCCGTTCGTGTGAACGGCGTTTGCTGAGCCATACCTTGCGTTCGATATATGTACCCAGTATAGTTATGAGTTCCGTAGGCCTAGCTAACATAAAACCCAAGATTCCAAGCACGACAGTTGCTCCCAGCTCTTGGGTAACTATAGTCACATAACCCCGCAGCGAAAATTGTTTAGACGATGGCCTATAACGGTTTGAGGTATTCGCTCGTCCTAAATGAGACGCTCGATACTTCATCTAAATAAATATCACAAGGTCCCGTTCACATTCGTACTTATACTTCAAGTAGACTCATACGCCGCTAAGTTGAATGACTTCTTAACACGTATAGTTGCGGTCGTAATTTAATCGAAATCAAAAATACAATGGACAATACATATCTGCCATTCTTATTTACTAAGTGGATACGATAGGGCGGGCTTGAATCGAGCATTCATCTGGAAGGTAGTTAGATGGGAAATTCTAGTGATAAGTGACGATCTATCTTTGTGGTACTTATAGATCAGCCTCTTACTCTAATATATTATCACCCCTTTTTGAGAAAATTGTTCAGTTATTAGCAATAGTAGGTGGTAGTCTTTCCATTATTACTATTCCGGCGATGAAAATGGATGTAGGAAGGGTGACGGAAGTTGAAGTTTAACTATGGTAACTTTAGGTAGTACTTGTTAGGGAATAAGTGAGTTGGGGGTAGATTCAGGGTTTGATCTACTAGAATCACCGAGGTACATACAAAAGAAGCGCGTAGCGCTTTTGAAAGAGGATAGAAGGGCAGACGTTAATAGTTCAATTCAACTGTCCCGGCATTCATTCTATCTATGACACTAATCAAGGATTCTATTTGACAGTACCTATCATATCAAGAATATATTTCAAGAATTTAGAGTTAAAATCCATTAAGAATCTTATAGTTTATTGACTCACAGGTTATCGAATTTGCGTATTAAGCTATTAATTATGAGAAGCTAATATAAAGTTATGATGGCCATCCTTTGATAATTAATGATCTTAAGCATATAATTTTGGCCTACCCCAATCTCATACTAGCCCTACAATGAGCAGTAATATACTTTTTCGCAATAGTATACGTCCAGAATTGATTATATTAGTGTTGTCACGGAGAGGACTATTCAGTACCCTGTAAGCAACAATGGGTAAGTGTCAATTTAGACTAAACCTCACTACCTACTGGTTACCTAGTTATAGGATAGAAAGTATACTCTGAGTTATGGAGACAGATGTTAATATAACGTTCAATATGCTATATGCTCGGGCTACCTGTCACTCTGTAGGTGGTGTAACGTCAAGGGCGATCTCTGACAGTAAGTTTCAACATTAACAGTCCTTGGTAATTTAATGCGGTCTTATTTCACGTACTAGAGACTTCGAAGCAACAATTCAATGTTATAACCTAGGTTAGTTACTAACTATGAGAAACCGAAGATGACTTCGTCGAGTAGGGGATAGGTGTCAAAGATACCCCTTGATTGATGTCATACGTAGAGTGAATACTAGATGCAGCAGCTTCGTTGCTGTATAGCAGCCGTGTAGTAGTATGAATTTATTAACGCTTGACCTTCTAATCTCTTACGAGGGCGCTGCGCACCCCCTATAGATATCCTATGTAGATCTATACCTAATTCATACTAGCTTCACTTGTCCCCTGACAATAGGCAGATAGGACGGATTGATGAACAGGAGAAGAAAAGAAAAGTTCAAATGAAATACATATAACCTGTCCGTCTCATGCTATATATATGCGTGTAAGCTGGCTAGCTGCATTCCTTGGTCGTCCCGTCTGCCCGTTTACGACAATGTGGTACCAGATTTCAAGTAGCCTCTCAGCTTCAAAAACGGAATATGGCCTGTGCATGGTATCGGGTGGATGCATAAAATGCAGCCATTCCGCCCGTGCGAAGCCTATCTGTGGCGTTTCGACGTTTTCGTCGTCGTACCTCGGCTGGATGGTCAGCAATGACTCAACGAAGACAACAAGGAGAATACCTACTAAACTATCCGGAGGCCAAGTTCCGTGATATCGATCTTTTCCTTCACATTGGAATCGCTAGGTAGTTCGGACGAGGCTAAACCAAGCAAAGAGCTACATCATTGTTTTATTTTAATGAGGCTTGGCACCGACTTGCTTGGGTAATATCCAACCATAGACAAGCTTTCTTGGTCTACGTATGTTGTATTGTCAACCGGTAGGAGAAGCCCACTGCCGTTAGATGCTTAACGAGGTTGACGCAATCATGCTAGACGATGTCGAAAGTCGCGGGAACCCGCTTTTACAGCTCCGGCTAATGAGCACCGGGGATTTCGGGGGGTAGCTCCGTAAAATCCTTTTTCAGACGCAGCTATCCGGCCTTGTGAGATTTTGTCCCTCCGATCTTATAGGACTATCAACCTACAAGTCATAAAAAAAACCAAAAACCCCCTACGAAGTAGAAACCCACCGGCGTTTAGACCAGCTGGCTTATACTGGGCACAAGGAAGAATCTAGGAGGTGCCTCAAGATGAATCTGGGCACGAAAACATTAATATGTTTCGCTTATCTGCTTACCCGGTAAATATTGGTTCTGTATAATGAAATGTTACCTCAGCTAATAAAACGATGGTGGTGATAACGTTAAAAACACGACTCAAGTGCCGTGAAGATCCCTGTCCCACCTACCAGATCAAGGGATTCTGCGTCACATACATTGTTCATGCATTGTTCATGCGTTTATACCCTCGTACGATGTAAGAGAACGCCCCCACACTATTCCGATTATCACACCAACGACCAATATGTAGCGCTTACGGGTGTTTCCGTCAAGCATACTAAAGCATGTGCAATCGATGGATACTAGGAGTCTAGTGTAGGACCTACGATAACATCGTGAGTTAGCTTTCTCCTCCCAGCTATAAGGCCGACCTTCTCTGGTGTTCCGTCTTCTGTTTGCAAAGCGCTAATGATCATCCAAATTATTTTATAAAGTGTTATTAGCCACTTCCTGTGCTTCGGGTGCCTTTCATACCTGGGACCTGGGCACCGCGTTGCACCGAGCTACGTGAGGGATACGTACATATATATATATTGTGGTTTCTGCCAAGCAACACTTACATATGTATTGTGGTCTCTGCCAAGCAATACTTACGCAATTTGTGTCGTTACCCTTGCCCGTGATATCTCGTCTATGCGAACTGTTTCCAAGATATCGACACACAGAAAGGGGAAGGTCGGCGGTTGGGCCAATGAGCATCTCGCAATCATGTCCTCCTATCGACTCCTTCACGCACATGCAGCACGAGATATAAACATGTTACGTTGCTATTGACGATGATATATATTCCTGTGGACCCCAGCACCGAAAACTAACAAAGATCGTCAGGGAATAGCCTGTATCTCGGATATCAACTGAGCTGGTCGTTAGGCAGTTGATTTGCGCGGAATTTCCCCGAAGCGCCAGGTAGCTTGCCAGCTACGGCAGACTATGTATAATGGCCAGATTTGCCCCGCCATTTATTACTCCCTGGACGACCCAGGCTGTAGGGACTATAACTTAGAAGCGCATAACATACTCCTCGTCTAGACCAGTACAGCCTGGTGCTGTAACGACACTCGCACGACATGGGGAACATACTTTCCAGCAAGCCGGCCATCAAGTCGCCGTTGACAATATCGTCAGACACGGTCATCCCGCTACACCGGTTCGACGATACACCGATCAACAGAAAGGTTATTGTTGAGTTCACGATGCGATTTGATGACGTGTTGAATCCCGATAAACTACGTCTGTCGCTAGAGAAGCTCCTTAGCCGGCGTGACTGGCGGAAGCTAGGTGCAAGGCTGAGACTCACCGTATGCTTGCTATTGCTACTATGTCGTCTAAGCATAGGGTCTTCTACTTCCTAGAATAGAATCCAGTAACTAAAAAGATATTTACAGGGTGATGGTAAACTTGAATACCACATTCCGGACTCCTTCAGCGAGAAAAGACCGGCATTCGCATATTCGCATATAGAACACAACGTTGAGATTGCCAGGCACCCAACCGGTTGTCGTCTTCCTAGAGCTGCCGCGAAACCTGCCGTCCTGAGTGACCCGGAAGAGTTTGCGCCTCTGTTGCGCCGTTGGGGTGCGCCTCGACGACTCAGCGACTACTTGTACATTGACGCACCGCAGCTAAGCTTACACATTGTGTCCTTTACCGACGCGACGATCGTCTCGCTATCGTGGCCACACACGCTCCTCGATGCGATGGGACGAAAGGAGCTTCTAGATGCTTGGATAGCCGTGCTCGAGGGTAGGGATGACGACGTGAAGCCGCTCTACGGCGTGTTGCAAGACCCGCTCGAGTCGCTAGGAACCGACCCGCAAGAACCGTACGTTTTGGCTCACCGCCGCCTAGCCCCGATCCAAGCCTTAATTTTCGCCATATCCTATATCTGGACAACCTTATTTTGGTCGCGCGGCGAGGACACGCGGATGGTCTGTGTACCAGCTGCCCACGTACAGTCCCTGCATAAGGGCGCACTCGATTATCTCGCCTCGCAGACCGCCGAGGATGAGAAGGTGAAACCGTTCGTCAGCGAAGGCGATGTGCTTTCGGGTTGGGTCACGCGCCTCGCCCTCCGACACCTCCAGCACACAGAACAGACCGTGTCCATCATGAACGCCTTCGGCATGCGCTCGGTACTCGCCAAGGACCTTCTTCCGCAGACACATGCTTACGTCGGCAACGCTGTTGCTGGCGTTTGGGCGTTTGTGTCGATGCGAGACCTATTTACAAGGCCCTTAGGCTACGTCGCAGCCGCAGTGCGCCAATCTATTGCCGAACAGGGGACACGAGCGCAGGTGGAAGCACGCGCCGCTCTTGACCTTGCGGCCTGGAAGAGGGGTAAATCGGCTATGTACGGCGACCCCGTCATGGTGCCCGTGATGATCTCCAACTGGAGCAAGGCCAAGTTCTTCGATACGGACTTCTCGGCCGCGGTAGTGCGCCCCGGTGCGGACCCGGAAAAGCGGGCCAACAAGATCGGGCGTCCGTCGTACATCCAGCCCAACGGTCTTATCAACGGCATGCCCACGCGCAACTCGTTCCCTATAGTCGGGAAGGATGCCGCCGGCAATTACTGGCTTTCCGGCACGTTGCAGAGGGGGCTCTGGAAACAGGTACAGGAGGAGATGGATGCCGAATATTACTACCTGTCTGGTCAGCTCGTAAAGGCTTAAGGACTTAAAACTACGATGGGTATGAATCATGGTTATTAACGAGAGTTATATAGCTGGGGGCATGTTAATCTTGGAGAGAATTCCTCTCGTGTTTGTATATATAGATTCACTGCGTGTTGTCATTGGCGATGTTATCGGGTCAACTACGATGTAGATGATACTTTTATTATCGTGGGATATATTCTAATACGAAACGTCATTATGGTTCCACATCACGTCAAATTCTAGTTAGAGATACTGAATAGATCTTTTGTCACGTACTTGTCTTGAACAGCTTTTCCTGTTTAGGTGTATGGAGTTAATTTTGTCTTACTAAATGTTTCAAGGGCGTAGTGGCTACAGCTTGGCCATGAGACCCCTCAAAGTGAAGAGGTCCAAGTTGGAGAAGCTGAGCCTCCTCTCCTTTCTGGGCTGTCAGCCAAGAGCATTTTCACTGGGATGTGGTAGATCGACGCGGTGGGATTACTAAACCTGAAAAGCGGAGTACGAGAGTGAGAATCCGCGGTCATGGAACTAATATATCTATTTGGAGTATTCTGTCAAGTGAAGTCTTGGCTAGTAGCATTGGCAACGTCTCGTCGATTATATTAATCTACCATCACCAATAATAATAGATCACACCATGTACTCAAGGGATCATCACGTTAAAATGCCTTTTCGTCTTACTCCACTGCCGTTATATCTACCCCTTTAAGATTCCGTTTACCAGGAAATGTGATCTTCTATTTTAACGGGAATACCTAGAGACTCCTCACTGTCTCTTAGGATTAAATATTGCGATCGAACTGTTTATTCGCCGTTTTCACTTGATAGAATCTGAGCTACCTGGATTTATTCATTTCGTTGATCTCCACCTACTATTCTTACCTACAATTATATTTACTTTGATAAGGAGGTAAACTTCAAGTTATCCATTGACATCCTTCCCTGTGACATTGATTCTTTAAGCTTCAGTGCTAAATTTGAAGACAAAAGATAACAAATATTTCCACAAATATCAACGAGGTTCTTTTGTCGTATATAAATCATGTGATAAGTCATCCTCGTATCATCCTCCATTATGATAAGCAGAAATTTTGAAAATAATCGTCCCTGACCCTGATTTAGCTGTCATATTGCTCAATGACAATGAGAGATTATATCCTAGATAATCTAGAAAATCTGGGAATTATTTGTTCTCGAAGGCGTCTTACACCCGAGAACATCAGGAGTTCTTGAGTACCTAGGTAAATAACTAACTTAGGTACTCAAACTCACGCCTTTCATCTCTTATATAGAATCGCTTTATTAAACCTGAGACAATTTACAAAGACATCAATAATTCGACGCTTCAATAATACCACCCATCAACCTCCATCTTCGTCCTATCTATATCGAAAGGAGCTTTTCCAGTTTAGTTTAGAGAATGACGAATTGATTATTGTTAAGACCTTACCCTTCGAATATATAACAGTGAGTTGCATGAGTTTCTCTTTGATCGGCCGAAGATTATTTATGAGCCTAATATTGCGGGCAGTCTTTAAGCAAGTCATCGGAATGATGCTTCTATGCGAGGACGGTCACATGGAATTTCTAGGATACCCAGATGCGTTTCGACTGGCCCAGCCATTTATAGTTGGTGATGCTGAAATGCTATACATAGCGATGAATGGTATAATAGGGGGTCTCAATAAATTGAGGGGAAGCCGGATTTAGGGGAAGTTTTAACTAGAGAATGGGGAAGATAGGGAACTACATAGTACGACGTTCACATTGTCGACTATTTACCAAATTTACATGTGTGGTCGAATCATCCAAATAACTAAGAGAGCCCGTCTGGGGGAGAGATACTCATTCCTAGAAGCCTCGATTAGCGTATATCGTTAATATACTTAAATGTCTGTCGATGAGTTTCGTGATTTGACTCTGAAGAGTCTTTGTATTCGCTATTTAAGCGAGCTAAGTCGATTATTAGCATATCATAAATATTTAACTCGAGGACACCAGTTCTGGATACCTAACCCATGCATTATAGGGACCGATGAAGAAAAGGTAACACAAACAAAATGTCTTCTGGGCCGGTCGAGGGAATCTAACAGATGAGAAATCTTTATGGTATGGTACAATGAAGTGCGTGATTATCTGATACACTCTATGACCGAGTTCCCCCCCCCTTCAAGCCACCGTCCCTAATCACTGTCCGCCTAGAAGTTTCGGCTCATGTCGTTCCTAATTCTCTGGTAGTCGAGAAGGCCCTCGACACTGCCAACGGCGCTGATGGCCACATCTTGGTCCCATAGTTTCCTCCGGGCGAAGTCCATTATGTCTTTCTCCGTGATGTGATCGATGACACGCTCTATCTCACCAGGGCTCTGGCGGCGGCCGGTTGTGACGAGTTGTCGGCCGACGTCTTCCGCAACGGCGGATGTGCTGTCGAGGGAAAGGAGAATTGAGGCCTTCAGTTGAGCTTTTGCTCGCTCGACCTCGGACTCAGTGACGTTGCTAGAAAGGCGGGACCATTCTCGAAGAGTGAAGTGAACCAGGTCATCAAGACGGGTGAGCTGGTCGCTCACTAGGTAGATACCCCATAGACTGGAATTGATTAATACAGAGTACAAGAAAAGTAGAAATAATATAAGAGAGCTTACCCCGTATCGCTATAGCTCGTGGAGAAGCTCATGAAGCTGTTGGCTAGGTCATTGTGGTGAACGAAAGTGCTCAACTTGTTGCCTTGGTGAGGTGCGCTTCCCATGGCCTTGTCATAGTTGCCGATGATGGCTTGAGTAACTAGAGCAGTGAAGTAGTCGTCGTCGTTCCAGCTCACACCCTCAACGGCAAGAGCGATATGGGCGGATGGGATGGTATCGTCTCGGATTCGAACCTCGGAACCAATGAAGCTAGGCTTTCGCTTGGAGAGGAGGTAGGCTTCGTTGTGAGGCGAAGTAGTAGGAAGTTTAGAGAAGTTCTTCTCGGCTAGCTCGACGAGCTTATCGTGAGGAATACCACCAGCACCGACGAGAACCATACGGTCAGCAGTATAGTTGGTCTTAATGTAGTTGGTTAACTCGGTCCGGGTAATGTCACGGATGTTCTCTCGAGGTCCAAGGATAGTGCGGCCGAGAGGCTGGTGGGCGTAAGCAGTGGCGTGGAGGTGATCGAAGACAACTTCATCTAGCTGCTTCTCAACTTCCTCTGATTCACGGAGAATGACATCACGTTCTCGCTCGATGGCGGAGGCCTCGAGTTTGGAGTTCTGAAGGATATCGGCGAGGATGTCGACGCACTGGGGAACATCGGAGTTGAATGCTCTGGAGAAGTAGACGGTGTTCTCACGCTATTCATATGTCAGACAGGAGTTATAATGTTGCTGGCTATATTTAACGCACCGAGGTATAGGCGTTAAGATGACCACCCATATTCTCAATCTCGAGTTCTAGTTGTTGCTGAGTTCTCTTCTCAGTGCCCTATGGAAGCAATAAGTAATGCGCAATTTTGCCGAGGTCTACTCCCGTAAATACCTTGAAGGCGAGATGTTCTAGGAAATGTGCGGTTCCATTTGTCTCGTCCGTCTCGGCCCTCGAACCGGCATCAATCCATACCCCCACCGTCGAAGTCTGCGCCCAAGGCGAATATTCGGTCGCGACCTTTCGGCTTATCGTCAGATACAAGTTCAAGAAGCATTGACTAGCCCAATTGGCCGCTGGAGATAGCTTACCGTCAGACCATTCTTCAATGTTGTGGTCTGGGTCTTCGCGCCAACGGGAGACGTCACCGGAGTTGCAAAACCTCTTCGTAATGGTCGTATGGCAGAATTTGCGGCACGGCTGCGCATGCCCTGCGCGAGGTTAAAAGCGAGTCTCCTGGACGCCATTAGGGTGTTGCGTGCGGGAGGGTGGAATTACGGAAGTGAGCGGTTTGATGTAAATCTTGGACGAGTGGTTCGGTTTCGGTAATATCGAAAGCTCAAATTTTGGGTTTGGCCTGAGGCGTCAAGGTGCATTGCGGCGTGTGGGATTTACACACCTGCACGCAAGCCTCAGAATTTTTAACTTTCTTCCCGCTAAATTCCGACTAGCGTTAACGATTTGTGGCTAAGTAGCTGCGACGAGAAATAATCAACTCTTGATTGGTTATGTATTTTTTATGGGGCGTTTATGGATCTTGGCTCATCTGTTGAACTTTCAAGACTTTCCAAGAACTTGAGAGTTTCCACAATTCAATGTTGCAACTTGGCTGAGTTGTCCTTACACCACAAGAATGTTTTATTCGATTCCTAATTTCTAATACCGTTGTTTTATTTGAATACCTATTACTTGATCCTATTTATAATAATCTGTACCAGTCCCCTACATTGTTTAATAAAATGAAATAATTATTTCACTTGTAATTATGTCTAAAGGTGAACATGATATCGACTCCGAGTTCCACGCCGTCCGTGTCTCTGGACCAGACGCTCCCGTCGTCGGGATGGAACCGACCATATCAAGCTATCCACCTCTTGGACAGGTCACTCAGTTCAAAGACAATACGTTCCAACTTCTTGCTCTGTTAGAAATAGACAGTAGCTGTGCGGAAGATCCTTGGGAGGTTGCCGTCTGGTATTCTTCTTCCGGTGCCGACTGGACGGAGAAGTCGTTATCGCCCATTTCCGTCAACGATTGCCCCTCCGCTCTTCAAATTGTTAGACATTCGCATGCTCGCTTATACTTTGGAGCGCCGTTTATTGTATCATCATCCCTAAAATTTACTTTGAAGTTCCGGAATGGCCGTAATGAACCTTGGGGGTGGTCTCGCAAAGTCTCTGGGATATACGATGGGATCGTTTTGATTAGCCCAACATCCCCAAATAATCGAATGGATACGAATCTCTCTAATATAATCCATGGGCTTAACCCGGAGCTAACGGTCACGGCTGCAGAGAGTCAAACCCCCAATACCCAAATCTGGACTGTAAGCGCAAGTGTGAATCCGGCCGGTGATGATCGTTCCGCATATGCCAATGTAGAGCTTGGGACTCCGTGGGGTGGTGCTCTGCGGTAAGTCATGATTTTTATTTTTCCTAAACTAGGTAGTATAGGCGTTGATTATGATTGCGGAACTGACGGAGTTATAGATATTTCGCACTAGTTCGCCATGGATCGCCGTGGTTAGGTCCTAGGCATGGTAGAAAGTCATTTAGATTAGACAAGGATGCCGTGATGTGCTCTTTTCTAAGCCATCAAGGAAAACATCTTGTCTTGCTAGGAGTTAGTGGAGTTGGCAATGTAACTACGCTCCTCCGCAGCTCAGATACAGGTTCCGTGAGGTTACATGTAAGTAAAAGCTCAACCCCACAAACCAATCCGTTCCCCGACAGTCATCTCATGCTTGATTCGTAGATACGCAGTGACAACGAAACTCAATCAACCGGCCTGGTTTTGGCTTCTATTGGTGATGATTTCGAGAGTGCGGTAGCAGCCGTCATGTACCACGCTCGAGCCGTTGTAGTCGCCACGAGTAATATCAAGGATGAGTTCGCTAAGGAAATCCAGAGTTTGACTAGTGATATCAAGCCTGAATGGTACGAAAATTGGTATGATGGATTGGGTTATTGTAAGCAATCTGCCCCCCTGAATTGTCTCGATGAGTCTAACTTAGCATTACTGCATGAATAGGTACTTGGAATGCTCTGGGTCAACATCTAACGGATGAAAAAATAATACGAGCTGTTGGAGCACTAGCAAAGGACCGCATCAATATCAGCAGTCTTATCATAGACGACAACTGGCAAGATATTGATTACCAGGGCCGGGATCAATACCAACATGGTTGGAAGGGATTCGAAGCTGAGCCAAACACATTCCCGAATGGACTCAAAGACACAGTATCTCTCATCCGCTCAAAGCATCCGAGTATCCAACACGTCGCCGTCTGGCATGCTTTACTTGGTTACTGGGGAGGGATTTCAAGCACTGGTGACCTCGCCCAGACTTATAAGACAGTCAAAATTGATCGTGCTGATTCTAACCTCAACGGTCCCATGTCTGTTATCGCAAAGGAAGATGTTGGGAAATTTTATAACGACTTTTATCGCTTCTTATCAGACTGTGGGATCGATGGTGTCAAGACGGATGTGCAGTACATGATAGACACCTGGGTCTCAGCTAAACACCGTCGAGAACTTACTGAGGCGTACATTGATAGCTGGATAATATCGGCCTTGAGATATTTCAGCATTAAAGCCATATCGTGTATGTCGCAAGCGCCGCAACTCTTGTTCCTCCAGCAACTGCCGCAAAACAGACCAGCTATGCTCGCGCGTAACTCAGACGACTTTTATCCCGATATCCCAGACTCACACCCGTGGCATCTCTTCGCGAATGCCCACAACGCCTTGCTTACCCAGCATCTAAACATCTTACCAGATTGGGATATGTTTCAGACCGATCATGAATTTGCGGGCTTTCACGCTGCTGCGCGGTGTCTCAGTGGTGGGCCGATCTATATAACCGATACCCCTGGAAAACACAATATCGATCTCATTGCTGAGATGACAGGGCCAACGCCTCGAGGTAAGACCGTTATTTTCAGACCCAGCGTAGTGGGTAGAAGCATCGACGCATATACTAGTTACGAAGAGCCTGCGATCCTCAAAATTGGGAGTTACCACGGCCGAGCTGTAACTGGGACACCGCTACTAGGCGTCTTCAACATATCGCGGCGAGCGGTGGGGGAGCTCATCCCTCTCTCGCACTTCCCGGGTGTGTCCGCATCAAATTTATACGTCGTGCGTGCTCACCGCAGCGGCCTCGTAACATCCGTCGTAGAACTCGGCTCTGCTGCTGCCATCCTCGCTGTATGGTTAGACATCCGAGACTACGAAATTTTTACCGCCTTTCCCATAACGCGATTTGACAGCGAGACGAACGGTAGGATATACGTCGCAAATCTAGGCCTAATCGGGAAGATGACGGGCGCCGCTGCTATCACCACAAACCAATCTGAGCTCCTTCATACCGGTAGGGTATTCTTGGATACACGGCTCAAAGCCTTGGGAATTCTTGGTAAGTCCCTGTTACTGCTAGCGACTTAAATTGTTATACTAACCAGTCAAAGGGGTGTATATTTCAAGTCTCCCTGATATGTCGATTGAACGAGATTTCATGGTTACTATTCAAGGCCAACCAATTCCGCCTCACACGGTTACTGTTAATAAGGCCGACAGCCGTGTGTTGGAAATTGATATCGAAACGGCGTGGAATGAAATGGGTCTAACAGCCGGTTGGAGCAATGAGGTCGAGATCAAGGTTTACTTCGATATTGAACATCCTTGATTCCAGGTTCATGAGTATCCAGTATGAGATATTCTGCAAGGATGTCTTCTTGGATGTATTTGGGTATACGATGGTAATGATAATGAATGAAATGTATAAGGTGGGTACGGGTTGGGTCACTCTATTTAGTCGTTAGTTAAGAAATTGGAGCACTGTATTAAGTTACATCAGTGTCGCCTACTACTACTACGAGATTATCGTGGGATTCTCTACTAACAGATCTTATAGAGAATTGGCATCGAGTAGTATCTCTTCTAGACCAACTTAATCAAGCCTTGCCCAACCTCTTCGCCTCAAGAGTCATGCCTGGCGCGATATCATCCTTCAAGGTCGGACCCTTAGGCGTCCAGCCTAAATACTTCTTCGCCCTAGCGGCAACAGCCTTGGAATTGGTCGCGAAAAATGGTAAATCGACCTCCTTAGCAATGGGCTCAGGAATAAAACCCTGCTTCGCGGCCTCGTCGGCGACCCACTTAGCTACGTCGCTCCACTTGTGCACGCCGTTCTCGAGGAAGTAGTACGCCTTGGGGCCGAAGATCTCGGGGTTGCTGTTCTTAGAAGGGTCCTGCGCGGCTTCTACGGCCTGTACGAAGAAGTCGCTCACGTCGTAGATGTGCAGGTTGTTCCACTCGGTCAGGCCGGGGGGGTGGTACGGCGCGTAGCCGTTCTTCAGCGTGTACTCGATGAGCATGGGCATTTGGATGCTGCGCTGGTTGAGGGGACCGCGGCCCTGGCCGTAGATGGTAGGGGGTCCGACGATTAGGGTCTTGATTGCGGGGGAGTCGTTTGCTGCTAACACGATCTTGTCGACGTTCCTGTGGAGAGCGGCGTCCGGGAATGACAGGATGCGGTCGATGTCGTCGATGTCGTGGTATTTCTGCTCCGGCAGCGGCGCTTGGCCGTAGCGCTTGTTGGTTGAATCGTACCAAGTCAGGATGCCGGTTCCGCAAAGATGGATCCAATAGCCGGGCTTCTCGGCTGTGTGGCCCGCCGCAAGACCCTTCGCAATTGCTTTTGCAGAAGGAACATTGTCGGCTGAGTCCGCAGTGTCTAGATGGCGTTAGCTATTTGCTCTCCTATTTTGAGTCCTCGATTGGGATGGCAACGTACGGACGACGATGTCTGCTGCGGCAGCCTCCTTTTCGATCACCTCGGCATCATCTAGAGTGCCGTAGACGATACGGGCCTTGGGGTAAGCAGCGGCGACGGGCTTGCCTCGCTCCTCGTTTCGTACAAGTAGTGTATATTCATAATCCGGGTGGACTTTGTTCAGCTGGTAGAGAATATCACCACCAATGTAGCCTGTTTGTTAAGAGTATTTAGTATTTACATCGATCAGATGAGATGGTGTTTATAGCTTAGGTAGGTAGGCTATCATGTTCATACCAGTCGCACCGGTGCTATTAGATGTGTTAGCATATACTCTAAGTTATTCTATTTCCGCCTAAGTCTTAGCCCTTTACTTACAGGAAGATCTTGGGAACCATTTTCGGGAGTCTAAGTTTAGTCGTGATGTCTTAGATGGTGGTGGCTGTTTAAGTGGTTCACTAAGCGGGGTTGAATGTTTAGATGTTAGATATTCACGACAATCTATTTTAAATTCTCTCCAACTTTATATGTAGTAAAACAAACAAGGTTTTGGGTTTTATATTAGGTTAGGTATATAGGTACCTGTTACTAATGCATTTGAGGAGACTTGAGTTTCTACGAACCCCGAGAACTTAGTACATATGGTACTCACTACCCACAAGCACATGCACATGCACATGATATTCTAACCTATGTATGTACAGATGGAGAACAGATGGAAGTCGCGCGGCACCCTTCGACATCCAATTAGAAATATGATTTGTTACGCCATCTAGGGGATCTTGCTGTCTTGATGGCAACATCCACTTTTCTCCCCACTCTTGAAGCAATTCGTGGGAGGAGCTACGCTTGTATTATGCAAGCATTGATGCAAGTGCTACACTACGTCCCCATTAAAATCTTAATTCCGTTTGCTGGGACCTTCTAGCGCCATCGAGTCTATCAAGTCCATCAAGTCGGCAGCATTAGCTTGTGTACCATTCGGCTTAGCGTCGCTTAGTACAAAAGTGTATTGTTAATCAACCTACTCTCTATTTTTGGATTTACCATCATGAATCCACATCACCCTTTTCTCGGGCACACTTTTTACCGCCGATGCGACATAGACGTCAGGCATTGACATCATTCTACAATTAATAAATCCCTAATGAATCCCCAATGCTCCAGCTATATCCTTCAGACCGTCAGCCAAGCTCGTCCACCCGTGGCCGGTAAGTCGCTTCAACAGCTCCTCAGCTCTCTCGTTTGTGACACTGCATAGATCTTCACCTGCGTCGGAGATCTCTTGCCCGAATCTGTGGTTTGGGTATAGCGCTTTCAGCGTTCGGATGACGTCGTTGACAGTAAAGGGGTAAGCGAAGCCGAAGAGGCGCTCGCCTGCTACGTCGGGGTATATCAATGCAGCCACATGCAATGCGGCATCGTCACGGACATCAATATACCACTGTGGCGGGAATACCACATCTTCCGGCGTCAGGGCTTCACCTTTGTCGATCAAGACCCTAATCATACCCGCCGTGCTGCGGGAAGCCTGTCGAGCTACATTGATGGGTGCTCCTGTATTAAAGTCGGGCAGGACCGCATTGAGCGTGAAATGTGGTTTGTGTTCACGGATCCATTCCCACGCCGCCTGCTCGCCCTTAGTCTTGCTGGCATAATAGACATCTACCATACGTTTCTCACCCTCGTACGGCGGCGGGGCGAATGCCTCCCTAACTGAGTATTCGTTCCAGGTGTTTGAAACAATCGACAGAACCTTGTTAGGGATAGGAAATACCGCTGCCCCAGAAGACGATGTTAAGACGACTCGTTTCATCCCTGGTTCTTTTGCGGCTGACTCTAAGGCACGTACCGTGCTATCCACTACGATTTTGACTCTAACGTAGGGATCGGCGCTTCCCATCGCATCCATAGCAGGAGCCGCGGCGTGTACGAAGCCAGATGCCCCTTTGATAGCTTCGTTATATGCACCGCTCGCTACTATATCAGGCACTTCGGCTAACTCGAATTTGCCCGGCTATTTTCCGTTAAAACGGTTTTTCAACCATCGGTTTCTGGAAGCCTTACGGACAGTGCCACGGACCCGGTAACCTCGTTGCAAAAACTGGTCCACAATATGAGATCCGATATACCCATTCGCGCCCGTCACGACCACGAGAGATCCAGAGGCGATCAAAAGGTTAGAGTCTTCGGTTGTAGACATTCTGATCGTGTTGGTCTGATAGAATTTAGTATTGATTTTTGGGACTGGTGTAAAGACGGTAATGACTTCAGTGTAGTAGCTGCTTATCTTATGTGTGTGTCGAACATGTCTAGTAAGTGCCCTAAAGAACGATTTATATATTCTAAGATACTCGTTGCTTAGCTACCAAGCTATTATATTCGTCTTAAAGCCTATAAGAAAATTACGTACACCATCTAATCATTAACCCTTATAATACAGCAATATCATGCTTAATAATCTATTTGGATAACTGTTTGGTTAGTACACCAAAGGTCGGAGACAAGGGTTCAATATCAACTTCGGAGATCTCCTTTGGGTATGCATTGAGCATATCCATTTAGTTTGTTTTGCTTGAAAACAGATTATGGCGTTCTAGAAGTTTAATGGCGATTGATAATATTACATATTTTGATTGTTCCTGTTAGAATTCCCAATAACTTCTCATTCGGCGCGCGGAGAAGGTCAGAGACATTTGTTGAAGCACTTAAGGCTCTATTTGTATAATTAGTTGTCTGTTCTACTATGCAATATAGGTAGAATTAGCCCTAGAGATTAACCCATCATAACCTCCTAAGTGTTGGTGATTACAGGCCGTGATCTTGGCTACACTCGTATCCATATAAACCTGCAGCATACATCCGGGATAATCGCGGGACCCCATGGGATCAGGAGACTTAAGTTTAGTTTATTGCCGTTTGTCTAGAGAATTGCAACCAAATTATTACAATAATTGGATAGGGATTATGACCGAACGGACATACGAATTAGATACCTAACGCCAAGCCAACATCTGTCTGGGCATCTGACAGAGTGGGTTATAAGGTTATATAAGACTTGGTGATTATACAAGTCTCTAAGGTGTATTATATTACCCTCGTAATCGTGATTTGAGAGATCGTACGATATGATAGAAACAAATATTGGACGGGTGTAATTACGCTATGACTGAAACATAAGAAACCGGGTATCAATAAGTATAGTAAATTAGCGGTGAGAGAGAAAGGACGCTGAATACTATACGTTATACACCATAAGACACATGATCTTGAAGCAATGGGGGCAATGAGAAAGTTGCGTGGGTAAATTCGCATGATAACACTCTTATAAAGAGTCTACAGTAACGTAAGCAAGTATAAATTACAACGCACAATTATGGTATTAACCTTCAGGTTTCTTTTAATAGCAATACTAATTGTATGACATATTATAAAGTAGCTGAACCAGTTAACTGTAACTACCTACCTAACGTTAAGATAATATTAAAGGCTTTAATAAAGTTGTAATAATTACTATGATATGGTACAAATATCCCACCCTAAGCCCCGACTTAACTAAACTTGAAAATAATCCAGAAACCTCAAGTACCAGGTACCTAATTTAGTATTCTTGCTAGATGATATGTTTTGTTATTTTTAGCTTCCTGTAAGAATTTGGTTCACGAGCCGCAAAGACCCGCCCACGAGACGTCAGGTAGCGTGGTGGGCAACGCTTTGTAGGTAATAAGTTAAAGTAACTAGCAAGATTTTCACCGTTACTCGGCGAACATCGCGAAGATTCAATGCCCATTGGCCCAGTGGTTAAGGCGTCTGACTGTTATTCTTGTTTAGTGACAATAGTACACACATCAGAAGATCCCTGGTTCGACCCCAGGATGGGCAGTATCTTTTTGGTATGTGTATAGTTTACAAATTTCTAATTTTTACTATTTCTTTCTGTCAACTTGTTGGTTATTCGATTAAGTGTGTGTTTGAGGAAAGATCTCCATATGTGCGCTCGGCTCATGCGTTGAGTCCAACTAACAACTAATAGCATTTCAAGGAGTTACTATCAACCCCGCGGTATTTTCTATACGAGAGAAAGTTGATTTATATTTTATCTAATAAACTGAATTTTATTTAGGTATCCAGTTAAAAGTTATCTCAGGATATAAATATCTGCTCTAATTGATTTTACGTAAATTAAAGAGTGTCACCAACGTCTTCTCGAACGTTTAACTAAGAACTCCAAACTAATACTATTATAAATAACAACTATTATTATAAGACTCTCCAAAGATAAGCCTAAATAAAATACTGCACTTTGTTTTCGAAAGCTCTCACTTTCAACCAAGGTTAACTCGGTCCGCCTTAAAAAAGATCAAGCCCAACTGTTATTATCTTGCTAACATATCTAGTTGCATGCTTTCATATCCTACGATGCAGTCGTACCACATAATCAAGGAATCGCATAGTCGATAAATAATAAATAACCTGCCCTCATGCGCCTATAGTCATGAATATTTGTACATATTTTCCGTCCATCCCAACCAAGAGTCCACAGAATCCCCGAGCCCATCTAGTTCCCCAACGTCCAGTCCACGACGTTGCTGTAGGGGCTGTCCCTGGCCGAAACGCCATTCACAATGAGTTGCTGGACGTCCGTGTTAAAGCAGTTGTCTACGGTCTGAGCGCCGTCGCACACCGGCCAGAGAGTCTTGTCCGACATACGGCAGAACTTCTTGTCCATCAGATCCAAGAAGTCCGGGCCGTAGGATGTCTTGCTCTCGCAGAGCTCGGCTGCCGTGTGCTGGGCGTTGTTGCTGACTACTAGGCGGTTGGCCTGGCGGCTGGAGCCAGAAGGAACGGTGCTGTTTCCTCGGGGCGAGTTGCGGCCGAACTTGGCGGAGGAAGGGTATTTTGGTGGAGCGTACGACATTCCGGTTTTGCGGTTGTCGGTTCCGTCCTCGGAGCGCTTGTTGTTGAGGACCCAGTAGGTAATGCCGCGCGGGTCGCTGTCGTCCGCGTAGTTGTACATCTTGAACGGAGGCCCTCTGTTGCACAGGTAGTCTACTTTATCGGCCATACCGGCGTCGTCCGTTGGAAGCTGGTCGCCGTCCTTGTTTAAAAATTCGGGCCAGTGGACTTGGAATCCGCTTTGCGGCTGGTCATTGTTGCCGTCAATCCATAGGCAGTCAACCTTTCGGTTGCTGCTGTCAATGTAGATATTCGAGTAGTACCTAATTTATTCGCAATTAGTGCTTATTCTTCGCCGGAACGTAAGGGGTAGTGTTTAATTACCAACTACCGCCGCATTGACGACCCCAGTCACCGACCCAGGTATATCTTTCATTTCCTGGGAAAGTGACGACGGCGTGTGCAATGCAGATAGCATCGTTGTTAGCCGAGAATAGAGCATATGCAGGTTGTTGGTTTGAACCGTCGTTGTGGCTGATCTCGATGTCGCCGAAACCACCATCCGAGACGGAGCCGGGGTCTGCCTTGATACCTAGGAACTCGCCGGCCTCATTGAATAGCCTAACATCAGGAAGGTCGCCACCGGCATTGTTAAGACCACCTGGGGTGTCTAATCCAACGGTAACCCTAACGACAGACTTTGGCCCATCGTCTTGTGGGAAATGGTCGATACCAAACTGTAGTATTCCAAGTACGCCCGAAATCACGCCAATTGCTTCTATAACACCTGCCATTATGTACTGCAGTAGAATAGGTATGGGTATTCGGTAAGAACAAAACGAGTGTGATATTTGGTATATATTTTAAAGAGTGTGAGGCACTTAGGCCGTAAAGAACGTAAATAGTTAGATTCCGAAAAACGCTACCGGTTCGTCTGTAGTCTACTGACGATTAAAGATGGAGTTTGTAGACGGACATCAAGAGGAGATATATATCTTATGATTTATGGCATCACGTATATCCTACTACGTTGTGGCTTTCATGCTACTACTGTACATGGGATAGCTACCCCCTGGTCATGGTTGAAGGATCAAAACGCTATGTAAAAGAACAATACATATCCAAGCGTAGGGGCTCTTCAGCCAAGAACACTATGCTCGCGTTCTTTTGTCAAATCAGGCTATCGGTCACGCTCTATTAGGCAGTGCGGCTCTCGATGGTGCGGCATGAACAATACAACGTTTCGCTGACTCCGACGGGTATTGCGTGCATGAGAATTCCTCCGTGAAGATAAACTCAAGATGAGATCGTCACCATCGCATGGCTAGAGATTAGCTAAGAACGATTACGGAAGGTCAAGACCAAAAAGGGGTTGAGTGAGCGGCCAAAAGGGGAAATGGATCGCACAAGTGCAGCTTCAGCTTGATCGGTCCTATGAGATATACTCTTGATTTCCGCGACGACGATGTTTAAAATAAATTGTAAGCCTTGAAAGTTATGGGTGTTATGGTTTCAGTCCCCCGTATCCGGTTTGTGCTTCGCCACCCCCATCATCTATGCTAGCTAATCCAATTCTTCCAAAGTTCTTTATGCGCTCTGCTAGGTTAGTTGGTTACTGGTTAGTTACTAGTTGGTTAGGTATTAGTTGGTTATTAGTTGGTTACACGGGCAAAGCCCATCTTGGCGTCTATTAATATAGCAACAAACGTAAACCAACAAATGTAAACCAATAAATGATCGTTGGTCTAACAGCCTATTACTTTTTAGGCAGGTGACCTTCTTGTGATGCCACCACGTTTAACAGCCTCAATCCCTTGTTTGTTTTACTTAGTTATGACCGCATACCCACAAGGGGGCTCTGGTTCTTTACTAGGAACCAGCCCTATTTCCTGCATCTGCATTCAGCTTGTGACCCTATATGTAGCTGCAATTTCTATCCACGCCACGATGCGAGGGCGCCAAGTATACGTTGGTGGCCCTTGCGAATAACCGCAGAGTTACAGGATCCTTGGAGGTTTCCAATTGAGAAAAAGGTCAATTTTTCGTAAAATTTATTTTCTTTATTGTCCAAAGACCTTTTAATATCTCTTATCGATCCCTTCCCCTATTCCTGTTGTCTTTCTTCATCCATTACCACGAATCCAACATCATCAATTATTAACTCCTAGGTTAGATCCTAATGGGAAACATGCGCACAGCTTTTGTTATCTCAGCGCTGGCTGCTGCAGCCGCGCAGGTGCAAGCCCAAGACCTCAACAAGACAATTGTTGGCTGTGCCGACGTCGAGTGTCCAGCCAGCAGCACGAGCAGCGTAAATGATAAGTGCACCGTAGCAGACACCGACTCGTTTATCTACGTCGGACTAACGCGTGTGCCGACTGACAACGACGCCCTCTCGGGGTTGTCATGGTCTAAGGGCTTCAAAGTCGGCTCGTATAACAACAATCGGGACTACGAGAGCACATTCTACCTAGGCACACCACCGGACTTACAATTGAATAATTCGACGGGTGCATGTGCTGTTTTCCTGCACGGCGCGTCTAAGAATCTGGCTTTCCCCGGCGACAACGACGAGACTGCGCAGGGCACATGTACAGATGCCATGGGCTCTTCATGCGTTGACGCCCTAGTCTCCCGGGCTACGACTTTGGTAAACGGATATAACAGTGGCAGCGAGAGACTCTCCGTCTCGGAGGCTTGTTCGAGACTGCAGAAAGACCTGGAAGATAGTAAAGACGAAGCCTGTGCTCGGATCTCTCAGGGAAGTTGGAGTAATTTTACAAGCGCCGGTAAGTCCGAATAAAACTCGCTTTGAGATTAAATATTAGCTTCACTGGAAGTACTGAGAGATGCTACTTATTTTTATCTGCGCAATATTGCATTGATAACTGACTTTGTGATAGCTTTAACTGGTACGAATGCATCACAACCTATCGGCCAGCAGCAAAACTCATCGTCAAACTGCTGGCCTGTCATCCCGAAGCAAAATGATCTCACCCTAGTTAGCCAATATAACTATACAGTAAGTAATGGCTACTTCCTATCTTCCGTCAGAGTGTCATCTAACAATCGAAAAGGGAGATGACACCATTAAGGAGCTAGAAAGGGCTGTCTGGGCTATCACGCCCATAATCACGGTCTTCTACTCGGCAGGGAACGGAAGTCTGGTCACCGAGACCGAAGCTTCTATGTCCTGTCTCAAAGTCGTGGGGCCCCCGAGAGCATCTCTAGCTACTATGACTGATGGTTCTGGCGATACTGACGGCAGCGGAGCAGTTGGCCTATCGTCATCGCAGTCGGTCTTATCAGTTGCGTTATTTGCAGCTGTTGCAGCATTTTTCGTTGGCATCTAGCATGATAAATATTACATTGGCGTTGTCGGGTACGCACTCTATTTGTTCCGGGATGCAGCGAATTATCATGAATATAATATAAAGGCTGGCTATAAATTAAAAATAATTGTGTATAGTAACGAACTACGGTGAGGCCGGCAAGCGCAATTCAAGGGATTTACTCCTATTCCTAACACCTTTCCTGACATTTTGTTACTTAGCGTATCGATGCCCACTTACAGTCAGTATAAACAGTATAAGTAATAACCTCTACATCTTATAAGGGTCCTATTTTCTAACTTCGTCGATCCAAGGATACGCATCGTGGAGATATTTATGTGCCCTCAAGTCTCCAGACCTCGCATGCCCTTCGAAATTCTCAGCTCTCGAGCATCGTGCGCAAAGACGCCCAATCTCACCACTCGCTTTCTCGTTTACTACCTCCTGATACGTCTGTGTTTTCAGATACTTGCCAACCCACAGTCCACCGGTGTATCTCCCCGCTTTCCGCGTAGGCAATACGTGATTTGTTCCAATGCACTACAAGAACGATTTAGCCATATTCTACTACAAACTCATATGGACGTGGAAAATAAAAGTAGGTGCTTACCTTGTCGCCGTATGAGACGCAGGTCTTCTCCCCAAGAAACAAGGAGCCGTAGTTCTTCATCTTCTCCAAAGCCTCTCGAGGATTCCGCGTTAGAATTTGCACGTGCTCACTCGAATACACGTCTGCGAGCTCGTATGCCTCATCTAAGCTGTCCACTACGACCGCCTCGCCGTAATCTCGCCATGAAGTTCCCGCGAGCCCTGCTGTCGGCATATCTTTTAAGATCTGGTCGACATACTTGATCGTCTCCTGACCAACTTTCTCTGAAGTGGTAATTAATACGGCTGGCGAATCCGGTCCATGCTCAGCCTGGGAGAGTAAGTCCGTCGCGATCGTAAAAGGGTCCGCATACTCATCGGCAACGATGAGAACTTCGGTCGGTCCGGCCAAGAGATCAATACCAATCTCTCCAAACAATTGCCGCTTAGCTTCAGCAACGAAAGGATTCCCAGGGCCGGCGATGAAATCCACTTTCTTAATCGATTCTGTGCCTAGAGCCATGGCGGCAATGGCCTGTGTCCCTCCGAGCAAAAAGATCTCGTCTGCACCAGCAAAATGTGCTGCTGCGACAGTAGCATTGGGGACCTGGCCTAAAATAGGGGGCGTACAAGCAACGACATGCTTGACGCCAGCAACCTTTGCAGTCAATATTGTCATGTGAGCAGATGCAAGCAATGGATAACGCCCTCCTGGAATGTAAGCACCAGCCGTGCTAATAGGGTTATTTCTCTGTCCGAGGAACACACCCGGCTGGATCTCGACCTCAAAGTCTTTGATGCTTGCCCTTTGGGCTTCGGCAAACCGCCGGACATTTTTCTGCGCCTCCTTGATATCTGCTATTGTTTCTGCTGATACATTTGATATACATTCTTGTATTTGGCTCTCTGTCAACTTAAACGCTGGCGGTGACCATTTATCGAACTTTTCGGAATATGACCTCACAGCTTTATCGCCGTTAGCCTTGATGTCGTCTATTACACCTTTCACGATATCTGCCACATTTCGGTTAATTGCGGTGTTTGCCACGAGGCCAGCTGTCTTGATATGTCGGGCAACCATTTTGCTCCTTTCTACGCAGTGCTATCCTGAACATCCAATTCTTAAATTTAACCCGACATTCTGCACGAGTCTATATGAATCTGGTGTAATATAGACTATAGTTACTAACACCTACCGTAGACTAAACATCATCATTACCTCGGATGTCCCTGTGTCGCGGGGCGATCCATCAATGTGGAGAGGAGGTGGGCGGGGAATAAAGAAATAACCCAGCGAATCGGGCGCGGTGTCTGATTCTTTGCACTTCTCAAGTCGTATTTGGCTTGGTTGATTGCTTCAATTAACTATCTGGTAGACCGGCAGATCTCATAAGTGCCTCGTGCCCTCTATGACGAGAAGAATACAGCAATGGGAACTTCCTATCGACTAAGAATTTGAACTAGAACGGCAACTGTGGCTTCTATTTTATTAATGACTATTAGGAGAGGATATATCCTTGAGAGACGTAACTCTAGTGGTATAACCCCAACCTATAGGAAATCTTCTAGCAGTCAATGTTTAATCAAAAGATTGTTCAACGGGGGTGTATCAATATATATTATTACTCGAAACCTATATGAGGCTACCCGACAATAATTACTGTTGCAGTAAAATGGGCTATGAACCGGAGCTTTTCCATCGCCCATCCAACGTCGGACGTAATGTCAACCCTAAGTCGGGAATAGTGATGTAACCTTGAGGATACTCGTTTGAATCTTCTCGTGGAAGGATTAAAACCTGGGGACTTTCAGCACTAGAGTCGACGATTCGGATTCTTTTCCTCAAGCAGAAGGAGGAACCCTTTTGCACCGGTGTAAATTTGCGCGTCACAGCCATAAGGCTCTTCAAAGTATCTATAGCCCGTGCTGACCCAGGAGAAGGTTGGGAGCTCCAGAACGAGTGGTACCGGGCAAACACATCCAGTATGTCTATGGCGAGATCCATGTACTCTACCGTGAGCTTCTTTTGGACCGCTAGAGAGTAACGGGTGATGTCCAATAGTCGAGTGATAAAGGGTGTAGCCGTAAATCTTTCTATAAACCGTTGAACGAACCTCTGAATCATAGACCCAGTTGTAAATTCAAGTAATCTCTGTAGAATCTTTACATGTGTTAAGCGACAAGTTAAGACCACGAAAGCAAATTGTTGGGATTCGGGTATCTGCTGAAAGGAATCAGGGCAGAATAGAAGGTCCAAAGCGGTTTCGGTATACGGGAGAAAAGCGGGCGAAATAATATGTACGTAGATTGGCTCGATGTTAGTGGGATGAAGATTCATGTTGATATCAGCTCCGTGTTCCATCAATGACTTCACATACGCTCTCCTTGTCAAAACATCTTTGATCTTTAGTGCTTTGAGAAGTGGACATCGCCTTTTATGTCCGACGACGACGTTAGGACTGGTACCACATTCCAGGACTTTTCGTAACAAGTCATTACCTTTCTGGTAAGAAACAATCCAAAAGACTAGCTTTCTATCGCACGGGGCGCCCTTTTCAAGCAGAAGCATTGCTACCTGAGTTGTCCGCTTGTTGCTTTTTATGAGCTTAATGAGAGCAGAGTTACTTCGGAGAATGAAGTTCTGCTTGTCAATCATCAGAAGTAGCCTTATTCGAGAGAGGTCACACGTCCCGATCACATCTTCAAATAAAGGCCGAATCTGGTCTGGAGTAGGGTTTGGTTTGAATATTGAAATTATCAATTTCACAGCATCAAGGAATCCATTGCGAAATGCGATTTCCAGAGCAGACTGATCCATAATTATCTCGGTTCTAAGCATTGGATTGGCTCCGTGGGTCAGAAGAAGTTCGATTACTTCCAGAAATTTATTGTGATTCTTTTTGGCGACCGTGCGGCATATAAAAATAAGGGGCGAATCGCCCGTGGAATTAGTAGCGTTTACTTGTGCCCCGTTTGCGATGAGTTTTGAAATAATATCTGCCCGCTTAGAACTTGTGCAAGCTGCATGTAGGGCAGTAAAGCCTGCTTCATCGCTCGCATTGACATCCGCACCATGTTGTATCAGCAAGTCCATAGCCGGCTCAATACTATTAAGCGCCGCGATCATGAGAGCCGTGGCATCGGTGTCAAAAAAATTCCTAGCCTCGACATTGGCTCCGTGGTTAAGGAGATATTCGAACCAAGGTAGGGCATACTTAGGAAGATGTACTTCGGGTACTTCCAAGTTAACTCCAGCACGCCATATAGGTATTTTTGCTGACGGGTCTTGAAGACAGAGATGAATAAGCGGTCTATTCATGCCGATTTCGCTCCAGGCCATCTGCACATCAATGGCATATGACACCAACCCGCAATTCTGTTAAAGTTGAAGTTAGAATTGAAGTGCTCAAGACGAGACTCTAAAGCCATAAAAACCTACTCGAGAAAGGCAGATATGATGGCAACCTTCCAAAAACCTCTGGGTGTCGGGCCCGTTAACACTCAGTGCTTTTACGGCAAGCCATTTGTCACAAGTCCACTTGGTTTCTTTCGTCACTTCCGTACCGAATATATATCGTATAAACCAACGAACATACCCAACTGTCTTATTTGATAGGTATAAACGTCGTTCTATTGGGTTCATAGGCGTTTGAATACCGTGACTGAGTATTAGCTTTGCGGTGGATAAATTCATCGCATAAATTGCGAGATGTAACGGAGTACAAAACAGATACAAAGAGGGTTTACACCCATAGACACCAATGGAGTTTAAGCTGAGTCTTGATCCTCTCTTAATTAGAAGTGCCACAATATCATCGTGCCCTCTATACGCCGCCAGGTGCAGTGGAGTTGCATACCAAACATCATCCCATTCCCGGACCATCTAGCTCTAGTCGATGAGGCGCTCCGAGATGAGAGCTTCGTGGGCCAGAGCAGTATATCGATCTGGAATCTCCAAGCCACTATCAGACGTATAGTATTGGAATCTGACAGACCTATCTATACGACCGGTATGATACTGGTTCGGGTTGACGCCATGGCCTAGGAGGAGTTTGACCACATTTATTTGACCTAAGAATGTAGCTAAGAGTAGATTCTCATCGAGAGAGGCCTTATCGAACCTTCTAACTATTTCATTGTTCTCTGTTACAATAGAGTGAAGGCGGCGATTTGTTGAAGATAGCGCAACAACGTCTAAGATGTCGAAGAGCTGATCTATGACTTCGAAGATGATCTCGGTGGGTAATTCTGTAAACGACGCCATGGTAAGTTATTAATAACTTTTAAGAGAAGCAATTGTGTAGATGCGTAGTAGAAGCATCAAGCATCGATGATCAATACTAGATCTAAATAATTCACAGAAGAGATGATAACAATTCAAGTAAGAGCGAGAGGGAGAGAGATACATTTAGGGGAGCCGCAGTTGATGTAAGTAAATGCGCTTGTACGAAGTATAAACCTAAAAAGAAATATGCACTTATACATAGGTAGGTAGGTACCTACCTACCTACATAATGAGGTACCTAACAATACCATAGAAAGATCCTTATCGATTAAGGCTATTCAGCGCTAACCTAGGGGATTTTTCGGAGCCTTGCAGCCGCATTAAAGCCCGGCATGACCAGGTTTTGCAAGTGTGACCTTATCGATCGCATGCTTAATCCTCCGAAGCGAAGCTCTTCAACCTCTTTTTCACCATTCGTCATTCTCCATCAGCCATCATCCCACTGTGGGATACCTCCTCTACTCACCCTCTACCCCTATACCTTCCCCCGCCGAATAATTAGGGCATGATGTTGCCCTCTTCGGTGCGGCGTGTGGTCTCCGCCGCACCTCAATCATCACTACTATCTAACTTGTCCTCCTCGAGCGCTCGAGCGCCAGCCGCCTTAGCCTTCTGTTGTAATGCAAGCAGTCAGCAGCAAAGGCGCTACTCATCCTCGAAGCCTTCGAGCCCTAACGACTCTTCCAAAGGGATTCCAGATGGTCAGGTTACCGCTTCGCCGTCTCAGTCTTCAAAACAAAGCGGAGAGAAGCGCAGGCGCAAGACCAAAGAATGTATGGATATTCAGCCAAAACTCCCTAGTGTTCCTAGCACACAGCATGTGCCGCAAGAAGGTTCGTATAGATCGTATAGATCGTACCGTACTCTATTTAAATCCCTTCCGTACCTGCTGACTCCTTGAATAGCTCTCGCCCTGTCGACATTCTTCTCCTTGCATCGACCTATGTCCGTAACCCATAGCTTCCCCAAAACCATCACCGACGATGCGTTTGCGCAAATCTTCGCTCCTCGCACAAAGAACAACAAGTATGCCGATGTTATGTCTACTCTATCTAGGACCGTCGACGAGCTCGAACAGCCCATGCAAAACTTGGATCTAGATGGCCAACAAAGTGGCGAAACTACTACGGGTCATAACGGCGAGCTAACGCACAAGATCGATCTTAAACACCCGGACGGCACCGAATCGAGCGTCTATGTCCAGCTTAATGCCATGTCTGGTCAATTCCTGCCATTCAGACCCCCTCCCCTGCCTCAAACTGAGGCTACTGCTAAGGCGGAGACCGCTCACGAGGAAGCGGATGATGTACCGCAGTATCGTGTCTACAAGGCCATGTTCACGCTCGAGGAAACTACAGACGAGAACGGCCAGATACGCATCGTAGCGCATAGCCCTGAGGTGATCGAAGAGCCACCCGCACCGAAAACGTTCCTCGAGCGAATGGCTCTTCGCCAGATTCGGTGGCGTGAGGAGGTTCGCGGCCAGAGCCCCGATATGCACGCCATCAGCGTTCGCAGGCAAAGGAAGCTGAAGATGAAGAAGAAGAAGTACAAGAAGTTGATGAAGCGGACACGGAACGTTCGACGGAAACTGGATCGGGTCTAAGTGCTAGCCCCTCTGTACAAAAGAGCAAACCCTAGCCGCCTACAAGATGACACATTTTACCGCGGTGCATCAAGTGGCTTGTCATAATGTGGTGTATAGGTTGGATCGTTATGGTCCCTTTCTTCTAGGGTTCCCTCCTCTAAACTAGATGGTAGCATACATTATTTGATTTTTGTCGGAGCATTCCTGTAGATACTACAACTATTTCCAATCCAACCTAAAGTTCGATAAGTTGCTGGACTTCGGAGACGGTGATAAGATGTATGACTACGACTTCACCGGATTCTCAACCATAAGCGAGATTAGGGAGAGAACGACTTCAGAAGCCGCGAGCGTTGTTGTTTGTCCAGCAGTGTCGTAGATTGGCGCTACCTCCACGACATCCCCGCCGATGATGTGAAGACCGTCCAGCCCGTCGAGAATCGTGAGAAGCTCCCTCGACGACCAGCCTCCCATCTCGGGCGTTCCCGTCGCTGTAATACATGCCAGTCAGCGTCAGTAACTTAATCTCAGCGACAAGCTCCCTATGAGGTAATCATCACCACTCACCAGGCGCAAAAGCTGGGTCTAGAACATCGATGTCGACGCTAATATAGACCTTGGAATCTCCAACACGCTCTTTGATCTGCGAGATCACACCTGCAGTGCCGATCTTGTCCAAGTCGCGGGCTTTGATGGTGTCGAATCCGCAGCGGACATCGTTTTCCATGTCTTTTGTTTTGCGCATGACAGGTGCCCGTATTCCGGCGTGTATGGAGCTGTTGCGGATGAGACCCTGGTGGTCATGTTAGTTTCTAAGGGAATATCATCAGATAATATAGGTGGTTTACCTCTTCGTGTGCGATATGAAGAAATGTTCCGTGGTTCAAGCCGCTTGGAGTGGGTTTGTTAGCTATTACGCTGATGTTGCAGTGGTGTTGTGTAGGTAGAAAAGGAGGTGTTTAGGACTTACGCATAATCTGAAATATCGCCTCCTATAATATCATGGTGTTAATCCCCTTTCTAGATTGACTGACTGTGGCCATTTTCAACTTACCAAGTACGGTAGGATCCCATGTATCTACCGTCGAATCAGCCCAGTGACTTCAGTGTTATAAGAGCATGCTGACCTATATGAGCATCAAAATGAATTACAGATACTTGTCCCCATCGCTGGTACGTCGATCTCAACGCCGACAATGTCGTGGTATGGTCGCCGCCCAGTGCTATTATCCTCGGATGTGCAGAATTGCTTTCGTCGGAAGCTTTCCTCCCGGAGATAACCTACAATACGTCCGAATCAGCTTCTAGGTACGGCTCAAGTTAGGTACTTAAATCATAATGGATAGGGCGTGGCCCAACCTTGTGTGTTTTGTCTAGTTTTGCCAGAGCGACGTTGTTATCCAGCCATGGTAGTGTCGCATCACCGCAGTCGACAATTGTCGCCCACGATTTTAAAGGGTTTTTACCTAGGATCCCCGTCAGATACGACAGTTTAAGATGAATTATACCTCAATCATAATTACCAGTATACACGCTCCATGCACTCTCTTTCTTTATCCTTGTGCTTCCGGCCCTGATACCCTTCGGACCGTAGCGAGCCCCAGGTCTAGCCGTAACCCCCTATTCACATTAGCAGCCTGTTAATCCAAAGGAGACGAGCATGGGTAGGCACTGACAGTATCAAACGGTGCGCCCAATATTGCAATATCGTATTTTTTATCACCAACTTCTTCATCTGATACGCAGTTAAGATATGGCAGGTTCGCATATGTCGTTACGCCATTGAATTGACTTCCGTCGACAATATCCACGTCGTCATCTACGCCCATATGTGCCTTATAGCCAGGCGCAGACATGGGTTGTTGGGGGAACTGCCATGCCCCGAGGCCAGTTCCGCTTAATGCGAGTACGCAATACCAGAAATACATGTTGAAGATTATTTCAACCCTGGATTTAAATAATGATTTATAGTGAATAATTTAACTGTAGGGTAACAGTTGCAAGCCATGTATGATAGATTAAAAACCTATGACAGCTATATATAATACATAGCAGTCCCACCTTATCGTGAGGGGTATAAGACATGGACATGGTTCAGGAATTTATATCACGAACGGAGTTTTTTTTCGATAAGGAGGCAACGCTAAGTAAATCATATTATATACTATTTCATCAATTATTGGGTAATTTCCTGATAATCAGAAACGGATCTGAGGAATGCTAGCTCCATTAACGATTCACGAATAAAATACATGGTGGTATTGAAACTTATAAATGCCTACCTCCTAATATATCTAGATAAATAACGTACAATAAATCCAGGCAACACTCCCGGGATAGCTGGACGCTATAAAACAAGACCTTTTTTATGCCAAATCCCGACGACCAGCAGTATTTGCCCTAATTTGATTTCCAGGCCAGAACGCCTCCACATGCAACCGAAGCCCAACCGAAAGAAGAACATTTTCATACAGCGCAGGTTATGCTATCATCCCGTAAAGCATCGAGCAGAACCCGAGCCGTCTCCTTATCCGCACCGCCGTGATCTTGTTGGCCTTGCGCCGCAGCGCCTGCGTCTTTCATCTCCTCGTCGCTCCACGCCCTCTCGATCCAATCGTCCTCTCCTACACCATCGCCCGTTTCTGCGTTTAGCCCGTACGCGGCGAGGACTTCGCTGGCAAGGTGACCTATGTTCAGCGTGTTGCCGAACACTCCGGACATGTCGATGTCAGCGGGGTTTAGTGCAGCATGGTGCCCGCCGAGATGTGAGTCGGAGGCGTTGTTGCCGTTGCCGTCGAAGGAATTAGGCGAATTGGATTCCTCGTCCGACGAGAGCGAGTGCACTGTACCCGGCGTTATGTTTATAGTCGAGTTCGGCGCGAAGTAGTCCGTCCCTTGGTTATGTACCGCTGACGCCGTCCCAGAAACGGACCTCCCACTTGCCACGAGGGCCCTGATTGAGCTGAAATCAGCTGAAAATAGCCCTCGTAGGTTTTCTGGGAAATCCGACTCTTCTGCTAGCCGGCCCTTGCTGAAACATAGATCCATTGTCATGGCTAATCGTAGATAGTAGCCTGGTTGAGAAGCTAGTATATCAGTCCAGTCCGCTGGCGCGGGTTGCTTGCCATCCGTGGAGAGGCCCGAGAAACACCATCCGGTACTAGCAGGGGCGTCCAGCTGAGCCAAATTGATGATATGTCGGATGGTTTCGCTGATATAGTCCACGCCGTCGTATTGAGGTTGATATGTTTTCATCGCTTCGATAAGAATATTAAGACGGTGTTGCTTAGCTGCCATCTGCGGATCTGTATCTACTGTTCCGGTCTTATTCCTATTCTGCGAAGATAGCTTGACGTCGATAATATGAAGGACCAGAGGCAATGCGGTACATGCAACACTGAGACAAGTTAGATGACCCCTAACAGGTACCTGGATTATGAAGCCGGTAACTTACGCGCTAATTGGCAACCAACGGGCAAGGCGTAATTGAATAAGTTCCTTTAAGCATTCCGTCACACTACATGCCGCATCTTGAAGCTCGTGCCTATTCTCGTAAATATTCGAAAATTCCCGGAGGTTGTTGGTAAGGTTGGGTGAAGTGCAAGCCACAGCCAGCTGTAAGACTTCGTGATGGCAAAGAGCTGCCCTGGCAGAACTTTACTAAGGCGTAAGCAGGTTCATCCTTGCTAGGAAATAGTATGGGGTATTACTTACTGGTAGTGCATGTACATGAGATTGGTGTATAGGATCACGGAATCGTGCTGGTAATGCTTGTTATTCGCAGTCGTCATCCTTGGTGTAGTCCCGCCACCGAACATTGGAAACCGGAGCGTTGCGCTTTTATACCATCGTCTTAACGCAGCCTTGCACTCTTTCAATTTGACTGCCCCTTCTGCACCCAATTCCCTATCCCACCCAGGTACGTCGTCAAGAGGGAACACTAAAGTTACGAGATCGGTCAAGACCGAACAGAGTTCTCCAAGCTGGACGAATATCTCGACGAGGCACCTCTTGGTTTCCGGGTTATATACCTTAGACCGGTCAACCTCGTCGGCAAAGTCGATGTATCCGAGACCAGTGTTGCCATCGATATCGAAATGCGCCCGGGATATTTGTAGACTCCTCCGCACACCGAGAGCTAATATGCGATCGCGGATGATGCAACACCACCATAGGCGTTTCAATATGTTCTGCTTCTTGTGCTGCACTGGATCGGTTAAAGCAGAGACATTCGGCTTAACTGCGTATAAGTGAGCATCGGAACTCTTCGCGTTCTGTATGGCAATGCCAAGCCACGTGCTGTTCAGCTTCTTGGAAGCGAGTGACCAATTCGTGGCCCAAAAGGAGAGAAGCAGAGCGGTTTGGGATAGATCAACCAATGATGTTTCGGTGTCGAAGTCGAATAAGAGCTGATTCCGCATAAGTATCAGTTAAAAGTATTGGGAGAGGTGGTAACTCACCTTGGTACGCCTATAGAAAGTAGCTCTTGCGGTGCGGATACTGGGAAATCCAAGAGCTTTGATACTACTTTTTGAAACGAACTGTATTTTGATCAGCTCTCATCGGCGTGTCGATGTCGCGTGAGTATGGACTTACATTACAAGATGCGAATAAGAGCGCTTGAAAAAAGACGAGGGTTAACTTGTCTCCCGACTCGGAGGAATTTTGATTACAATACATGTCCCAAAAGTCTCCCTCGTTGAGGATCGGCATTATAGGATGGATATGTAAGAAGTACTGTTGGACGAACTCATCTAGAATCGCTCTTGTCGGAACTCGGAGACAACCTTGAGACTCTAGATAGTTGACATCTTGGGGCATGATATTATGCAGATTTCCTATACTTATGAATGGATAGTAGGAATACGTGATGTCAGCGTTGACTGCGATGCGCTGATCTCCAACCCAAAGGGGTATATCAGGAGACATAAAAGAGTTGAAGGTATTTAACGGCAAAGACGTGGCTTCTAGACTCCTGGTTAAACTAGAGAAACAAATTGATACAATTAAGATATAACTTACCCTGGATTAGAGGGACGGGACTTGGTATTTTGTTGCTATGTTGTTCATTTAATCCACTCTGCGTCACTTGTTGCGGCGCCTCCGAGCCAATCCATCCTTCTGCTTCGACATCCGGCGTCGCCTGGTTTTCAGCACGGTTTGTCGAATTGGATGCATCTTGTAGCGGAACAATGTTCTCTCCATCTACTCGCAGTGAAGGTAACTGCCCATTGGCTCGCGAATTTACTACATCTTCTGAGGTCCGACCATGTGCACACTCCTCCGCCGAGTAAGGGGGATACGACGATTGAGAATTGTCGTTTTCACCTCTCTGGCCTCTTCTACTAAATAACATAAGTAGAGGCACATAAAGACGGAAAACATGTAACTTACAACCTTGATGCTCTCCCAGTCACGACGCAAGTTTCGCTGTCGAGATAACAATTCATACACGGTCGCCCGCGCTGTGAAACATCACATCTCACTTTACGACTCCTACATGACAAACAGGCTTTAGGTGCTCGCTTTCGCATCTTCGCCGCCGCCTTCGGTTTGGGCTCAACTGTCTCGACGGTGGTAGAAGACATGGTGACAGGTGCATATTCCATGATTACCACCGGCAACCCTCTACGCAACGTTGGGAAGTGAGTTGAGAAGGAGAGGGATAATAACTAGCCCCCAGGAATTGGAGAAGTTCGTGGGGTTGTGGGGTATAACTCCATAGTCCCCGACTGGGCAACTACGTAGTAGACAGGCCGGACAGGCAGAGGTAGTATGTGAAGAAACATGGGGATCTAGTTATCCTTGGCGATCTCTATTGTTGGGAGCCCCGGCCTCTGTCCATGTTGGGCTTAGACGGCGGCTTTGTTAATTAATAATACACAGGACGCTTGGCTAGGGTGATGCAGGGTCTCGCCCGAGTTGCGGCCGGAGTACCTAGTCGATACCACTTGTATGAGATCTTCGTAGCTGCTCAGATCGAAGCGGCCATGTGGTCCCCTTTGCGGAGTCTCCGAAGCTAAAGTGGACCAATAGTAGCATTTTGCGGTGTAGTCAAAGAGAATCGGCCATCAATCCTCACGCCTTATAAGTCTCGTGAAAGGAAGAATTTAGTCCCCTTTTACGGGGTAGACTAATAAGCGTTCTCCGGTACGTCAACCAAGGGAATTCCCGGAATAGGCGAGCTGACAAGGCAGGCTATTCCATTGATTGATTGATTGATTGATTGAAGCATCCATTGTCCTAGGCTAGAAGATGTATTTGTATTAGGTCAGATCTATCTCATATACCTTGCAGAGGGTAGGGATGGTTGCGAAGACGTACATGACCTGTACTATTTTACCGCGGCAAAAACCAGGATTCGGCAAAAAAATTCGGTAATAAGTCCTTATCATTCAACATGCCTGTCTCCCTCTTTGATCTACATAGTAGCAAACACCATATAGGTAAACTAGGACAATTGATAAGTGCGTCAATTATCCCACATTTCTCTTAATAACGAATAGATCATAGAGGAAGCGATCATTGCTATGAAACGAATTATCGACGAGACAAGTTCTTCGAGAGTAGTATCGAATTTTTCACATGCAAGGCACCAGGGGCTGGGCAGCTCAGATCATTCATATATCATTATTAACTCACTATCAAATCCACCAACTTCTTTTTCATTCGCGTAAATTTATCGGCTGCGTACCTGATTGTTCCACTTAATTGAGCTGTTACAGCGTTTAAAGACCGCTTTGTTAGAGCATACGTTTGTACCCAATGACCAAAGGCAAATCCTGCCCCTCACAGAAGTCTTTAGAAGTCAAGCAGTGGTTCAAGTAGTTTAACTACTACCTATACTATCCCTACTATTCTTATATTTGGTAAAGCGATTCAATAAGGCCGGTGTATAATTATTCATCCCACATGTATAACACGAGTCTAGATTTCACCTGTGGGTACTGTACCTCCACCGTGCCCCTATCTTCACAAATAGGGTTCTTTATGGACTTCCCTTAGGAGGGGTTTCAACCACCGTCCATTCATCAGCCGAATCGCTATCGTAGTTACCGGTCTGATTTGGCGGTCGGCGTAATCCTCTTGGATTATCCGTATCTCCATTTTGTATGATAGTGGGAGTGTTTGACCTCTCGTCGTAGGCCCCATGGAAATCCCCAGTCTGTAGTAAGTTAAGCCCGTAGTCTTGTTCATCAGTATACTCATAAGATGTGGAGTTCTGAAGACTGTTAATATCGAACCCTGGCTCATTATCGAGGTGGTGGGGCATGTTGTATTCGTAGTCGATATGATTCAAGTACTCAAGGAAGAAACTTGCTGGATTATCCAAACTAGGCTCGACTCTTAACGTCGTTACCTCTGACTGCTCTTGAGAAGCTGGGTTGGAGTTATCTAGCATGACGCCTACCATACGCTGCCTGAATGAGTTTATTACTGTGCTATTTATATCGTTGACCATGAGTAAGATCTCATCTTGAATGGACGAAATCGGTCTAGACGACAGACCCTCCAGAACGGATCTTACACGTCCTGGGAGTTGTCGTTCGACTTCTTGCTGGTAGGCGCGATCAAATTGATCAAGTATATCAGTGATAGTGACAACACTTGCGTAGTCTAAGATGGTTAAGTTAGAGTAGCTAGAAGAGGGCAATATAAACAACTTACACTGTGACGGTATGGACCTTTCATCATCGTCTGGGAATAAAATCTGGTAAATCTTCTTCCAATCCTGTACACGTCTACACTTAAGATTTTCCCGTTGATGCTCGTTGAAGCCTTCCATTGGATCAGGAGGAGCTGATGATACCGCACATGGGGTTAAATCTTCATAATGACTATCCAGTCCAGCGGCTGTGTCGAATCTTGACTTGCATCTCCGACAACGATGTACAAAATGAACTCTGTACAGATGCTCCCTATTGAGGTTAGAAGTATTCCAGAGTACTAGAGTCGGGAAACTTACTTCAGTCTAGCAATTGAAGCCCAACCCGGACCATTGCATGAGCGATTGATTGAAATCCTATGAGGATCTCTTTGGTGAAATGGGCATGCCAAAAGTTTCTTAATATCATCTAGATCATTTCCTTTGCTCTTCTTCCTTGGGTGTTGCTGATTTCCTTCATCGTCACTATGCTCATCCCGATCCCTCTGTCTTCTCTGATTCTTGTGACGCAGACCTGCAAGGGAAATATCCTGATTACTAGCATGTTCGTTTGAGCGAGATGCAACTTGTTGACATCTACCATTTCCACCGTCCCCTGTGCATTGGCTCAGCATGGGCCTCAACTGGATAGTAACTCTTGAGATGAGCCAATTCCTCTTGCGTATAGAGAATGAACGGGCGAGTGAATGAGCAAGTGAAAGATAACTCAATTCAACTAGCTCGGGTGATGAAAGTGAAATTGTTGAATTGGCTTCATCGTCATTCTCAGAGAAACTCACTTCTTCCTTGACTGAGTGAACTACTCTGCTTTGAACCGTATTTGGTAATGCTTCATTTATAGGTGCTCCTGTTATGCCTTCACCGCAACGTAAGTACCGCGGGACCTGTCTGGGTCTTGGCTTGGTAAGGTGGCTCATAAATGTACTCTCCTTGCTTCTGACCGGTAGTGAGTGTAGCTGATGAAAAGTGTTGCTAATCTTCAGATCTAAAAAACTGAATGGGACATCCTCAGATTCGATTACCCATTTTTCGAACGACCACGTCTTCATAGAAAAAGCGCCGATACTGTCCTTATATATCAATGCCATGGGCCTATAGTAATCAATCTCCAGGTCGACCTCCAATGCCGCCATAACTCCCGTCAAAGCGTAGATCTTGTCTCGGGGGTCAGAGGTCCTGAGCTCAGAAGAGAAAGACAATATCCGGGATATTTCCAACGACAGGCTTTGCGTATAAGTCTTGTTGATATTTCCGGTAAAATTGGCGCTGTTTCTGTCAAGAAGCAGGCGGAGCATAGAACTAGTTGTCGTGAGAGAGTAAAAATGAATTGCTTTCGGTAGCAAGTGATTAACTCCTTCGCGCTTCACCACAGCAGCTTGTTGAAGTAAAATGCCAACAGATTCCCATTCTATTATATCCGTACCCGAGAATACGATTTTCCGGTGAGAAAGTAGCGCTTCCTGGAACGTCCACAATCTCGTCCAGTACTGCGATTCGAAGAGTTTGCGTACCGCAGACTCTCGTAAGTTATTAACCCCTAAGATATCCCTATCAGCCTTCCAGCCGCCTGAAGCGCGAGGATCCTGGCGAAGTAAACGCCGCCGTAATCCAGTCTTCGATCCCAAATGATTAGACACATACAGATCTTCCTGAGAGTAAGAGTCCCCGATGAAGCATAAAACTGTCTCGGCAAACCGATAAATATCGCCCATTAACCTGACCTGGGCACTCTTTTCGCGCTTGTCTGATTGATTAATGCAGATTGCATCAACCCAGAAATATGGTGTGAAGGCTGGACCTTGACGAAGGTCGCGCAACGAGTCTCGAAGAGAACGCAGGGCTTGGAAGCAACCCCTATTAACAGGCAATATACCACCATTACATTCGACGTGAATATCAAGACTTGGGTCGCCCCAGACGTAGGATAGCGCAGTGTATTGCGGAATCTGACCGTCTTCCGTCAGAGAATGAACCTGAAGTTGACATCGAATAGGATCAGCTGGATCGTTGCCAGGCAATAGACTCAGCAGTCTAAAACTACGACCATCCTGAAGATGCTGGTATTGGTATCGTGCCATTGAAAAAAGATGAGGCTGGATGAAACTGACCTAGTAAAGAGAACCAATTCAGAGATGATCGTGAGATGGAGTAAATCGAGTCAAAAAGTCCAAGTTCTCACCTAAACTATTCAGTAATTTAAACCTAGGGTAGGCTTAATATAAGATAAATAACGACCAATACATTCTGCGCAGGCACTGAATTCGCAAGTGCGAATTCTCCTGCAGCGCATCCGCCGTTCTAAGCATGGTTGGCCCCCACGATTAGTAGGCAGACTCGCAAGGTTGACAGCCAGCAAGGCTTTGTGATCAGCTCATAGATCAACATATAATAGTTCCTACTATGAAATAGGACCGCTTTCCCAAATGAGACCTATAGTCCTATCAAAGATACAAGGTTAAAGTTTACCATATTCAAGCAGCTCGGCGTGTCCTAGTAGAGAATGTTCTAGATAATGCCGGAATTTTCTCGCGTAGCTCGGTAACATAACGACGATAGGATTATGCCTTTTGGGACGTACTTGTGAAAGAGACATTGACTTTTAGGGCTTATGGCGCTTAACAACCTGCCTTGCTAGTTGACCATTCTCTTCTTTGGTTGCCTCACCTAGGTCACTTTGCCGCCTTGGATGTATGTAATGGGAACTTTGTTGATGACGGACATGTGTCTACGGGTTAAGTGTCTAGGTAATCACCGCCACACTTATCCTGGCACGATTCGAACGCCACCATCAATCTCAGCAGCTTAGCTTATGGTCTCGGCTGGAATCTTCCTAATAAACACCAACCAACGTCATTTATAAATTTCCCTTTAGTGAAGATTAATACACAACTTGATCAATAGAAGTTGCAGGAAATTCATATATTACAGTCGCATCAAGAACGCTATACGTATTGCTCGTCGCTGATCTATATTATCCTATCTACAATGAAAAATGCTATTTACCCCACGCGACACCTCAATCTTAGACAGTTTCTCCTTCGATAATGGATAGATAGTTGAGGATCACCCAGGGGTGTTAACACACTACAATTCAATATCGAAATTACCTAACCTATGACAATATAGTTCCCTGGTTGGTAGCCCTTGGAACCACAACGCCGAGTACAATGTTACTCGCTTAAACCTGTTAACTTCAAGCTGACAGCCCAAAGTTTCTCCTCAGCAGCGGGATTGAAAGCCCACACATTGTAGCCGCTCGCGTAATAAGGCGCTCCTGGTGGAGTCTCCTCAGCTTCGGCAACATCGTCAAGGTAAATCCCCCCTTTGCCCTCCAATTCCTTCGCTATAGCAGCCCAAACAGTGGTCGCCGCTCCTTGGGCGGGATTCTTCAGCATCTTTGAGATGCCTGGATCATCGAGAATCTCTTGGGTGGTAGGCATATATCTCGCCAGATTCGTGAGAATACCCCCCGGGTGCAAACTCAAAGCCCGCAGGTTTTGGGACTTGTATCTCCGGTCTAATTCATTCGCGAAGTAGACATTGGCAAGCTTGGATTGACCATAAGCCTTAACCGGAGTATACTCGATCTTTTCGAAGTTAAGGTCGTCGATGTTGATTTCACCAAGGCGGTGGGCGGCGGAAGATACCGATATGACGCGAGAGTTGAACGAAGGGCTTGCGGAGGCCAGGAGAGCGTCCTTAACTAGGTGGAAGAGATAGAAATGGCCTAAATTAAGGTCAATCACTTACAATATGCGTAATGGTATACGCAGTACTTACCTAGGTGGTTTGTGCCAAACTGCAACTCGAATCCATCTTCGGTCTTGCCCTTGGGACATGCCATGATTCCTAAAGGGAGTCAGCTGAATTCAAGAAACACGATAATCACCCCCCGATCCGTGAATCCATACCAGCATTGTTAATCAGAACATTGAGTTTATTGCCACTCTTGCGAAGAAATTCTTCTGCTCCGGCTCGAATACTTTTCAATGAAGCCAAGTCCATTTCAATGATGTCAACCTTTCCAGGCTTGCCATCGGCCAAAATCTCTTCAGCAATCTGCTTGCCCTTGGTCACATCTCGAACAGTTGCATAGACGTCAGCTCCCGTTAGGTGAATGGCCTTTGCCGTCTCGAGTCCAAGTCCGCCAGGCGAACAGCCTGTGATAAGAACAACTCTACCAGTCCATGAGGGGCTCGAGACAAGACCCTGATCTTCTACAACCTGAATAGCTGTCGGGCGGGCATCTCCTGGACCCTGGTAATCCTTATGTTGTTCAATGTAAGGAGCGAGACGTGCCATTTTGTTGCGATATTAGGATGAGAAAGTTTGAAAAGTACCTGAGTGATGTTGCCGGTGGCTTCTTTTATACTCGCCAAAGGACCGAATGTCAAATTCGGGGACGGCGTTTAAAGCGGACACTTTTTGGATCACTAAGTATCCGACATTACAAATTCAAAATATATGAACGTACCTATGTATGAACGGTATGCACGTCTGATCTATTTTATTTTATGTCCGTTATATCCATTGACGTATATCCATTGATGCATATCGTAAAATGGATCCTCTCACGGAACACAGTCAGCCAGTGTCACTTAGACACTAAGTGATATTTAGCGCTACCTCGAAAATTTAGATAGTATTATAACCTTGCATATAATTGCCAATTCAGAATATACTTCCTACTTCCCCAAGAATTAGGCCATTAATCTTGAAGGTCAATGAGATGACAACGACTGCAAAAAAGGAAATTGTTCCCACACCCAATACTATCTAAGCACTAGTTTTAAAGCCGATAGCTTATACAGCTGCATCAAGTTCGATGAGTCAGTTAATAGCTTGACCTGACCTGGCTTGGGTAGATCGTAAATTTTTTTTGTGTAATAATTACATACCTTGAGGGTATACGTATATATTTTTGATCTAATAGGATTCGTGCATTTTCTGTTTCCTATATGGCTAGACCTGTGTCTTTGTAAGGTTTTCCCAGGCCAAGTCGAGAATATGGCCAGGTAAGCCTCCTAAGTCAACATACCTGACCTGACTTGACTTATCGAACTCGCTATATAGCTAACGGTGAACTGGAACTTAACGGTACGTAGATTATAGGGGTTCAGTATGTGATTTGCGGCGACTTTTGGAAGCTCAGTTATTCAACAATGTGGATAATAACATGTAATCTACTTGACTATAGCTAGGGGGCGCTCATATAAACCTCTTCGAACAGCTAGAAAACGAGAAAGATAGAAGAGTTTTATATAAGGGCTTCAAGCGTGACTATATACTATGATGAGACTCCAGGCTCTCCGTATCTCATATTTAGCGTGAGACCCCCCCTTGACTCTAGTAACTAAGGTCTTGATGGTTTGGAGAGCGGTGAAATGGGGATATAATTAGGGATAGCTTTACTTTCACCACTGCACAGGTACTATTTATTAGTGGGCTAGTTTCTTTAGAAATAATATTGTATCGCACCGTGATGATGCAATATGCAATAAGATAGTTGTCGTATTAGGCAAGTTATGGCATTTATAAATGTATCACAACAAAATGAAAGCAAGGTGAGAAGTACCTTCGGCATAGGTCTCCGGCCCGAAAACGGGCTGTAAATTGGTGCCGTCGCCGCGGGATGTTTATTATGGGTCTCGGGACCGCGCCCGGGACCGAAGACACTGAAGGTTAAATAGAAGAAATGATTTGCTAAGCTACCTAGGTACCTAATTTGTTTGCAATGTAAGACTAAGCTGATATTTCTTACCTAATCCCAATAACGTCCCCAACGGGTCCGAACAAGTGGTGTTGTTGCCAAGGATCCGGGGCATAGGCACGGATATAAAAATCTGACGTCAACGACATCATTCTCAGTCTTCCACTCCGATTCTTTCTCATTAATTCAATTTAGAATACCCCCGACATCGAGTCCCTAAAGAAAAAAGAAATGGTCACCTTCAACCTCGCCTATACGGCTCCTATCAATCCTTCCGGCGCCTTGCCCGCCCTCACGATTCCCCAGATCTGGGCGGGTCTAGAGCGCAAAGTTCGGCGCGCACAGGACTTCGTGCCCATCATCGAGGAGTGCAATGTGCTGTCCGAAGAGACATCGCAGGAGACGGGAAACCTGACGGTTGTACGCGAGGTCCGGTTCGCGGCAGGCCAGGAGCCAGATAGTGGTAGCGGAGGCAGACTGGTCAAGGAGATATGCACGCACTACCCTCCATGCCGTGTCGACTTCGGACAACCGGACGGAAGCAAGATCTCGAACATTGTTAGCGAAGGACCCGATGGAGAGTTGCTTATGACGTATGCGTTTGAGTGGAGATACCCAGGTGTCAAGCAGGGGAGCGAGGAGGCGAAGAAGTTAGAGGAGAGAAGCTGGAAGGTGAGTTTCCCTTATATGACCATGCTGTAGTATATTTCTAATATAGCCCCGGCTCGCAGACAGCGAAGATGGCTGTCCAAGGTACTATTGACACTGTACGTCGACTAGTCAATGACGGCGAAATACAGTAATGGATGACCCCCATTTGAGGTGTTTAGGGAGTTCGCATATCATGATAGTCGTCCGAGTCTGCCTCTATCATACGACGCTAATGGAGAATTAAAAATGGTTAAAACCTATTTGCCTATTCGCTATGAATTTCTCACGTCTTAGGTACCTAAATTGACATACCACGGGCGTTGAGGTAGATTCGGAATTTAATTTTAACTAAGGCCTTGCTTTTTAGAACTACTTCTTATTAGTCCTCTGTCTTCGAAAGTATCCTAATTCTCTAATAATTGAGACTCCAATGTGAATCCTCAGAGTAATGAGTTGATCGTGTCCCTCCTTATAGGTACCATGTCTTATGCTTTTAACCAGGGCCGAAGAACTCGCAGAGAGGCAGCGTCGTGTCCACGGTGCCTGGGAACCCGAAGGCCGAAGGGGACTGGATCTTGGTGCCATTTTATCATAGAATCATCCACGTGTGGAATATATGGGAAACTATATTTGTCCCAAGACCAAATACGCCCATGATTTATGACCGATTCACATCGATCCCTATCTCCTATGTGAAAGAACCAGTGAAGCAACCCAAGTAAGCGTTTTGCCGTGATCCATTCGAAATCTAGAGGGCTGTAGTAGTAGTATTCATCCATGTTCTCCATCTCTTCCTTTATCGATGGCATCTCCTCCCTGGTGAAAGCGCTTGGGTCGTCGACAAATGGTTCCCAAGAAGGAGGATCTTTACTAGTTAAAAGTTCGACCCGTTTCGCGGTCAAGAAGGTATCGAAACGTTTTCTACAATACCACAGATTGCGGACAGACCACATGACAAGTCCGACTTCAGACGACACTACATGCAAGTCGCTTACTTTAGGCCAGTTAATGATAGTTAAGTGGCAACACAGGATAGAGAGAAATTTGCTTGTTGCGTGAAAATGGTATAACCTCTCCAATAGCTGGTACACCAAAAATATCTCAGGGCGCCTTGAATAGCGCGTCGGATTTTGGGTTCATTCTTTTTAATGTATCGAGTTTCCCGAGGAACGTGGAAAGAAAATCAAGCATGTATAACAGTCGCCGCTGGCGCGATATCTCAGTAGAGGTGAAACCTTCACCCTTCAACTTGGCGGTAAGGGTGTCATTTCCGTGAGAACCCAGTCCAAGACTGACTCGATTCCCTTGCTCAGTTTAGGTAGCCAGGTAAGGGCAGGCAACCGGCAAGATCTAGTCGGCCAATGCCCCCGTTCGACATATTTTTTGAGAAATTCGATACCGCCGTCGAAATATTAATTCTCTAAATGATTATGGCCGAAATGGAAGTTGCGGACTTCGCATGCTATAAATGCTAGCCTCATAACGCCAAGGTCGTCATCGTTGGTATGTTGGGCCACAAAGCGATGAGCGATCATCTACTTCTATTCGCTCCAACCCTTACAACGCTATCCTTAGTTACCAGCAGAATGCTTTAGGTAGTTAAAGCGCAGCACCCTTTAGGATGCGGTCGTCGTTTACGCAGACAGGAAGAGTAATCCGTTTACTGTCTACTACTCTTAGGTACATATACGTATGACATGTTGTGGCGGTGCTGGTTTATAAACACGCCCCTGCTTTTTAGGTAGTTACGCTATTTGTTACTTGGTAAGTACGGATGACTTTTTCAAAGTTTAGGTTGTCTATACCTACATAAGGCGCCCCTGTTAGGCCCGTCACGCACAGACCATTCTTAGAGGCAGCTGCTCACCTATTTAAGACATGTATTGTATTTTATCCTATCCTTTTTAACAGGTACGATGTCTTCGCTTAAAAGCAAATATACTATGATCAAAAGTTATCATTTTATAAATGACTGTGCCGAAAGTTATGTGGTACTTTATCATACATTCAAATTGACCGTTTTGTTGGGGTATTAAGTACCTTAAAGTATAAAAGTAGAGTTTTATATACATTCACTTTTAAGCTGCCAGGTGTCAGAGAATCATGGTCAGGATCCAGTGTCAGAACTGACAGGGGCGCCTGATAGTCAAAAAACCTTTGAAAGGGTCATCCGTACCTGGGTTAGGTTATCTTACATAACCTTATGTAATTACCACAATTGTACAATATTGTTCGAAGTATGCATTTTATGTTGAAACCGGAGTAGGTACCTAACCTAGTGATTTTCGGAAGAAGGTCCCCAAAAGCCCCACCACTGCGACACCAATACCTTCCGCTTCATCACAAATGCTTGTGCAAAAAAAAGGCTTTCCTTTGAAACCAAACGCCGACCTAAAAAAAAATCCGACTTTTGCCTGGCGCAAAGTCATATTAAATTCCTTACCGAAGACGAACGCTTGTAATAGTTAGTCTATTCTGACTATTTATATCCCTTTGTCATTCTATCGTCGTTACTCATTCTTTCTGCGACTAGCGATCGGCTGCGACTGCCCCTCCTCTCTCCGTTCGCCTATTCCGTAATATCCTCACCACTCACGCTCACCTTCCCAACTGCTATCCCACGAAAGGGGAAATTGCGCACAGCCTAAGGTCGCCTGACTTAAGGTTTGTTGTTATTCTTTCCTCAGAGACCGAGCTTCTACTCTCCTACCTGGAATATTACAATATAAATTACAAATTGCAAATCCATCAACCGTACACATCCTAAATCCGAAACTTAACCCTCTTTCTACGCCGAATTTGTTTCTTCGGTACTCTTCTCGCCATTCAAAATGTCGGAACAGGTCGATCTCACCACCATCCCCATCTCCCCTGAAGGCGAGAGTCCAAGGGCAGAAGAGCCTGATAGCGGCAAGTTGGTCACTGTCTTCCATGACAAGGACAACTTCAACGTCAAGCACCCTCTTCAGAACAAATGGACATTGTGGTTTACTAAACCCTCGAGCGGCAAGGTTAGTCTGCTTTATTATATACGCATCCTAAACTGAGTATTAATTTTTCAAATAGGGAGATAACTGGAATGACCTGCTCAAGGAGGTCATTACATTCAATTCGGTCGAGGAGTTCTGGGGTATCTACGTAAGTCGTCCTTGTAGTGGCTTAATCTAATTCATGCCTGATTGTCTTGTAGAATAATATCGCACCGGTTTCCGAATTGGCCCTGAAATCCGACTACCACTTATTCAAAGAAGGCGTGCGACCGGAGTGGGAAGACCCTCAGAACAAGCACGGCGGCAAATGGTCGTATCAGTTTAAGGATAAGCGTAACGTCGACATTAATGACCTATGGCTGCATACGATGCTGGCTGCAATCGGAGAGACCCTCGAGGAAGAGGACGATGGTGAGGTCATGGGTGTTGTCGTCAACGTTCGTAAGGCTTTCTACCGTATTGGTGTTTGGACTCGAACCATCGGCAAGAGCATTCCGGGCCGTGGCGATGGCGATGTATCTGGCGGTAAGGGTCGATCTGTCGAAAAGGGTCAGAAGATTCTGCTGGCCATTGGCAAGAAGTTCAAGGAGATCCTAAAGCTACCCGCTAACGAGATTGTCGAATTTTCTGGTCACACCGATTCAGCTCACAGTGGTAGTACTCGAGCTAAGGCCAAATTCACCGTCTAAACTGTTATATGCCATCTTGACAGATATTCCAATACTGGATGCTGTTGAAATGATCTGCAATTTTGATATCGGGAGTCGATAACGCCTTGATAGAAGTGATACTAGAGGAAGGGGTCGAGTGCGTCCGCCGGTCATCTGGTACTAGCTACTGGTACGGGGTGAGTTATGGTTAGTGAATTAAAGGAGGGTTAGATTGCCGGCGGCGGCAGTCTATCATTCATCGATACTATGCAGCATGCTCTTCGGCTGACTGGTACTGGGTGGCAAGCGATGAAGGAATGGAGTAAAGGTTGCTCATGACCCGTCATGTTTTTCTATCCATGTAGCGCGATTGGCATTCTCTTTCCCGCAGATAGAATGCAATATCACACGAATGAATTAAGAACAGCAACCGTTGTAATAGCGAAGCATACAATTTGACGTCAAACTGCCTGGCTGACTGGCTGACATTCACAACTGATCTAGCAAGATATATTGTTGAATGGTAACCAAGGAATAGTCAATATTGGTAGGTTTCTGTCCTAGGGTGGCGAGCGAGCCGCATTGATTCTAACTCTACTGATAGAGAGACCAGCCGTCTCGAAAACGACCAAGGGGAAAAGGAAAGAATTCCCTATATACAAATAGGTCGTCGGAGAGGATACAACATATAGACATGAAATTCCCGCATGAATCGAAAAACCCACCACCCGTCCAATCACATGTGCAGAAGCACGCAGCTGCGTTTCATTTCGTCCCTCGCTTCGCCCATTCCAGTTTCTCATTCAGCTGCTTCGTTGGTTGATTCCATATCCCTTTGCATGTTGAAACGGGCTTCGTATCGTCTTTTTCATATTGGAATCGCATGGGCCCACCCTCTCTCTTACTTTCTTTCGTTTTGATCTTCCTGGGATATTGACACTACGGAACCTCCAGAGTAGAACATGCACATAGCGTGCATCATGATATCATATCCAAAATCTCAGGTGCATCTTATTTCCCCTCCTCGCCCATCTTTTCCCAAGATATTCCATCCCGTCCTTACAGCTCATCCCCGCTAAAGTCATCTAGGAATACTTCCCGTAGCAAATTCTTCTTGTTAATCTTTCCCATGGCATTTCGCGGAATATGTTCGACCACCCTGAGTACTTGCGGGATCTTATAATTCGCTAGTCGTCCCTTTAGAGCTCGCCGCATGTCAAGGGGTCGCCAGGCGGGTCGTTCGCGCAGGTGTTCAGGGGAGTGAATGATGACGGCGCCGACTTTCTGTCCCCATTTTCCCGAAGGTACTGCAACTACTGCTGCCTCGGCAATTTCGGGTAGGGAGAGCAACTCACGCTCGACTTCGAGGGCGGATACTTTCTCGCCGCCGGACTTGATGATATCGGCGCTTTGTCGGCCGAGAATGAAGTACATAGGCCCGCGGGCCCATTCACCGCTCGTGCCGTGACCGGCCTCGGGCACAGGGCGCCGAACCGCTACATCTCCGGTCTTGAACCATGGGCCCTTGCCGTCATCCGAGGGGATGAATTCTTTGGATGTGGCAGTCGGGTTGGCCCAGTATTCTCGGAATACATTGGCGCCGCGGAGCTGAATTTCGCCCGATCGCTCCTTTTCAGGAACGGGCTCGGTAGGATCGAGGTCCTCGATGATGATGCCTGTCTCATTGTCCACGAGTCGAGCTTCTACGCCGGGGAGAGGCCATCCGACGCTACCGTCGACACGGTCGCCATAGTCGAGACCGCAGGACAGCGCCATGCCTACCTCTGTCATACCGTACCGCTCGAGCAGCACGTTACCGCGGCTGAGATCTTTCCAGGCACGCTTGACGGGTGTCGGAAGGGCTGCTGATCCGGAGATCGATACGCGCATGTGTTCTGGGCTAATAGCGATACGACCGGCTTCGGCAATGGCTGGAGGTAGTGTCTTGTGAGTCGAGAGCAGACGCGTATACACTGTAGGCACGACGGTGAAGAACGTGATCTTGACGCGAGACAAGTTCTTATACTTTTCTTCGTTGACCGGCTCGGTGATAGCAGCGGGGGCAGTGGGCTTCTGCGGCTCGGGTTGCTTGACAAAGGTGGTCGCTTCTACGACCGGAGTATTACGGCCGCTTGTCGACGTGATGGGAGTGTCGAATCCGTTGGCTGATAGAGCTGGCGAGGGAGCGACACCACTGGTCTGCTGCGATATGATATGATTAATGCCATTTGTCAATGCAGCTGGTTGGCTAGGCTGACTTATCTTCGCGGCAAGGTTGCTAACCTCAGCTGCGAGATGGTTAATGACCGCTGCTAGACGGCTGATTTCTGAAGAAATGGGATTGCCAAATCCATTCAGTTCTGGGGCTGGAGTGGCAGTGCCATTTGTTTCCGTAATGGGGGTGATATTGCCGTTCGCCTCGCCAACTGCTGGGTGAAATCCATTTGTCTTCACTAGTTGGGGGATACCATTAGGGAGGCTACTGGGTTTGACAAAGCCATTTGCCTTGACGAACTGGGGTACGCTATTCGCAATACCATTTTCCTTCACGACTTCTTTCGCAGCTTCTTTAACCTCGTGAGCTACACCATTCGGCTTGGCAATAGCAGCAGCAACTTGCGGCGAATTCACGAATGGTGTTGCGAAACGTCGCCAAACCGTGTCGGCATTAAAAGGGAAGAGGAACTCGATGCTACTACCGGCGAAAAGTGGAGTGAGCAATGCGTTGACGGTGCCGTGGATGTGGTGGAGAGGGAGCACATGTAGCAGTCGGTCCGATGGTGTATATTTCCACGCCTCAATCAGGGCACGGGCCTGAGCAGTGAGCGCAGTCCCTGGCAGTAGTACTCCTTTTGGTCGATTAGTTGTGCCGGATGTGTATAGCATCATTCCAGCGCCTTCTGCATCGTCATCGTCATCGTCCGTAAGCGTAACCGACTCGAACGTTTCCGAGATTGCGCCGAGGTGCTTCGGCAACTCGACGGGAGTTGGTGATGGCGCGACATCGAGTTCCTTACTTGGAGTAGTGAGGACTTCATCAACCTTCGCGGCATACTTCGGCGAGTGTAGCAAAAGGATAGCCTGCGATTGGGACAGGATATATTGCAGTTCGGGTGCCGGGAATGGCGGGGATAGTGGCAAAGCAATAGCATGCGCCGCAAGGATAGCGAGGTATGTGACTAAACAATGCGAGTCAGTAACTAGTCCTATACGAAGTCCCGGCAATTATGGCGGCTGAATAGCTCATACCAACATAGTCGTAGCTGTTCTCTATAAGAAAGGCAACCCGTTCGCCCCGGATGTCCGACTTGCCGGCGGCATCGAGTATTCGGTCGCGCACACGACTCACGTCCGGGAGTAGTTCGCCATACTTGAATGTCCGGCGGGACAGGCAGTGGACGACGGCGGTGGACTGCGGATTATGGCTAGCGATGGCTTCGAAGATAGGTAGCTTAGGGAGGGTTAGAGTGGAAGCCATCCTGACATGCGTGGTGTATTTGCCAAAGAGGGGGGATGAGCGATCTGACAAGGGACACGAGGGACGTGGGACGAAACTATGGGTATATATAGACGTAGCACCAGATGCAATAAAACAAGGACTCAAAGAATGCGTGGCTGAAATATACTTAAACAGCTGAGATGACGACGGAGCATTAACAACCAAACGAAGCCCAGTACAACTCAATCGCATCACGGGGGTGTAAGGAGGGGAGTTATAAGGAATAAGTACTTTGACAGCCGCCTCTCTCTATCCTCTCGGGCATAATACCACCCCCATGCAAACCCCTCAGAATAGGCAGGAGGATGAGCCGGAGGATGGACTGGGGGAATACGGCAGTGTGTACATATGGGTATTTGAAATACCAAGAACTCGCAAGCAGGGGTGAATAGATGGGATAGATAGGATACATAGATTCCTGTAAGTCGGCTCAGTCAAATCCGACATAGGTGCTTGAAGTCGTCAGAGGGTGGCATGGAATTTTGGTATATTCGTATTGTGCCGGTCCAGCAATTGGGTACCGTGCATAATAACCCTTCTAGACTCTTCGGGCATGATAAACTCGAATATGTCCGAGATCCCCAGTGATAAAACCAAGCAGCCCTGGCATAAAAGCAGACTAAGAATAAAAAGCTTACAGAAAGTGGAACATTGGAATTGTTTGTTGAGAATCTCGGGGTCGCTTTTTTTGCCGTAGATGTTTCTTATTGGCCAATTAATTCTAGCAACTCTTCGTTCTTGCCGGTCCGCATCGGCCGGCTGAAAATATCCTAGTCTCACCCCACTGTTCAAGGCCAGGTAGGTACTCAGGTATGTACATAGGTACCTATGTATATGCGCGAACCTGGATGAGTTAGGTAAACCCGGGCCTCTACATACATGTACATACGTACCTAGGCTAGGTACGTACCTGCTTAATGCAGATATCTTCCATCTTTTATCATTCGTCAGCCTATAACCCTTACTAACACCCTACCCATCCATTTTAGTCAACGCCATATCTGATCGGGAATTTAAAAGGTTCGATCCTTGGGCTTCGAAGGGAGAAAACCAGGCCAAAGGATAAGAAGGGGTAACCTTACATCTCAACCCTACATCTTACCATACATATATGTTGCAGCGACACGTGCGAGCCTGGACCGGCAGGGTAACCAGACAGCTTTCCATTATGGCATCATCCGGGGCGTCGAATACGCCGGTGGAGGACACCATTCGGGCAAAGGTAAATGCACACTCAGCTTCGGGGCCCCGAATGAGTATAATATAGTAAGCTGTCGTACTAATCTGAACTCGCGTTGGCCCCTCTCGCACTTAGATCACCGAAGCCCTCAAACCTTCTAGACTGGAGATCTTTAACGACTCTGCCAACCATTCTCACCACAAGGCTATGGTGGGTAACACTTCCAAGGAGACACATTTCAGACTGGTTATCACCTCCGATGCCTTCAAGTCCAAGATGCAGCCGGCCCGCCATCGCATTATTTACCAGCTTCTAGGCGACGAGATGGCTCGGGAAGGCGGCATTCACGCGCTACAGCTGCGTACTATGACCCCTGAGGAGGAGCAGAAGTGGCAGGAGAAGCAGCAGCAGTAGGGCGCTACTAGGTAGTATTGCTGAGTCTAGCTGAGGCTAAAATCTGAGGCGTGGAGATGATTGATATGTACGATACTGGTGTACATATGAAAGGGGTTCTCTAGCTTGACTCACCAATCGCAGTATGTACAGCTGCTCAATACATGACGATTAATAATTTCGCGAAAATGTTCTTTGATAACTGAGGTAATAAATACGAGGCATAATTAACCTAGCTGATGAGCTCTACAGCTTCATGATTCACATATGCTTTACATCTGATTCTCTTATCTTATTTCTCAGCACTTGTTAGTATCGCATAGGAAATAATGTCTATACCAAAATAATTACAGAAGTCACAGTGTTAAGATTCACATGTAAGTATGTAGATAAACACCGATTTACTATTAAGGCCTATCTAACGGTCTAGTTTACCTCGTGACGAATATACCTTACTATATTTCATAGTCAGGAATTGGAGTCAACTATCGTCTAATATGTAGTTGGTAGTAGTAATATTATGGCAAGGTAGTACCTACACACTGAGTGTCTCACGTAAAATTCTCTAAGGGATATGTAATACCTGTCTTCCAGACACGTAAATAATCGTAAATCAGGGTATCTCAAGCTCGCGATATACGCACAAGTACCCCTGAAACTCCGTAAGTCAACAAACCGTAGAACATGTCAGCATTTCCCAGTTTACACGGTTTACTAATATTGTACAACTTTTGTACGCCGATTTCTATTCTCTCTGGGCAGACGTCGGAGTATTGCTCACAGGCGCCGAGCTCGCAATGCTGTCCTTTTCCCACTTATGCCGCCTCTTTAAGAACTTTTTGAACGATTCGCTTCTCTTCTTCGGGTCGTCGGCGTATTTCCTCTTTCTCTCCGCTGTAGAACTAGGCGTGGGAGAACCTCGAGCTGAACTATTAGGGACTCCAGGCTTCGCAGCGGCTGTATTAATCCCGGAGTCGGGTCCAGCTAGGGAGTTGACTGATACCCTCTTAGGCGAGGAAGAATTGAGCGCTTCGCTTGATTTCCTCTTGTAACGAGATACTTCGGAGAAGGATCGCGTAAGACCCTTAGTTTTAATTGGCTTTGGACCGATCTCTCCTATCGATTGGTTGACTGGGATGACTTTTTTGTGATGTGACTTCAGTGGTGTGGATGTAGCCGCTAAGGATATATCATTAGATGCACTTTTAGTCAACTCTACTGCTGGAATATCTTGGCCTTCTCCGCTAGGCATGGCATCTACCGTAACAGCAAATTCTGGCGACAATGTGTGACCTTTTGCCAGAAGAGTAGCATCAGGAGTGCTCGTTGGGCCTTGTGACTGTCCTGATGATAGGCCCAGGAGACTTCGAGCTGAGCTCAGCTCATCTGGATAAGAATTAAGAGTTGACTCGAGATTTTGTTTTATGATAATTCGCGATGTAAATACCGGATCATCGTCAATCTGGTTATACCAGTCAATGGCGTTTAACGCCTTCACGGGGGGCTCGGCATTATCGCATTCTTGAACATACGGTAGATAACCTTCATGCCACGCTCGAATAAAATCATCGTACAATGACGTTCGTATCCTTCGCTGTTGGAGCTGTATGTACATACAAGCAGTCACAAAGTCACTGATGCTTCCATTGTAGTTTGGGTACGTTATAGTGTAACGAATAAATGGCGTTTGAGATACCGAATGTGGTTGACTGATGATTGGTGATGCAATTCGAGGAATAGATAGAACAGGTGGCGAAGATCTGAGCTGCGGCGTTGGAGGGCTGTATTCAGGTGAAGGTGGTTGAGTTTGTGGAGAATCCGGGGCTTCAATACCATCGTGGCTAATATGAGGATCCCCGGATGGAGAATTAGGTCGGTTAACTTGCCAAGCAGGAGGACTCCTCCGCGGAACCGCATCCAGGACAGTAGATGGTATAATCGAAGATGGTGGATTGCCCCCTAATTCGGAACTCTGTGCATTAGGAAATGGTGCAACAGCATGCTCTAATCTTGCAACGCCTAGGCTGGGATGAGCTGATACTGGCCTAATCTTTTCCGGGCGATAGAATTCAGGGGCTTCTTTATATATCCGTTGCTTCGGCTTCGTTTTTGATACCATAGACGATTGCTCCAACTGCTCATAGGTACAGGGTACCACTTGAGCAGAAGGGGGCGTGGTGCCCATATGCGCACCTAATTTTCCGAAAGGAAGAACATTGTCGTTAATACCAGTCGGCACCTCAACCTCAAGAGGTTCTTCTTGCTCTTGGCTACTTTGTGGGAAAGGAGGAAGGGCTTGTGGTTTAGACAGAGTAGGTTTCGTAGGCTGAGGAGGGGAGATAGATGGTACTTGTGTGATAAACGGCTGCTGAGGGGTTTCATCACTCGTCCTTTCAGGTATAAATCTGTGATGGTAAGGGCTTGATGACCATGGCTCATTTTGACGCCCCTCATCATCGGTTTCGGCGTCAGGTTCAGAATGAGCAACTTGAGAATACTTTTCATCCTGATCAATTATATCTGCCTGTGCATCAGCTGATGAAATAGCTTCGTCTGACTGTGTTGGCTGTAATTGCCGAGAGTAGCACTCCTTTAGATCCTGTAGTACTTCAGGAGGTACGTTTAGAAAAGGCTTAGAGGATCTGCTGAGAAATTGTGCCCAGGAATTAGAGAGCGCCAAAAGTTTTTGTTGGTCGCTCCCAACTTTGACAAGACACCGATGGATTTTTGTTTGCCCAAGGAGATTTGGCGGAGGTCTAAGTTTGGGGACTAGGTTAGACTGCTTTGCCATCTTGAACTGATGGCTTCAATAGTACTCATGATACTAATGAAGTAAGGTCGCAATATATCTGACGAGGTATTATTATATCTCCTATGTTGGTTTAGCACCCGTTTCCATCGCTAAATCAACGTATTGATTGGAGGCAATAAGTTGGAAGATGAATCGATTAACGCGTTTGACGCGTTAGAGAATTAGACAGTGGAGAATGAGCTATAAAGCGACATGCGAACTCACGTGCTAATGAGTCAGCTGGCGTTGCGGGGTCTTAAAGTCCTTCGAGCTCGGGTTATACAAACTTTCCCAATGAATGTGTTGCCATGCATGAAGTACCTCGGATGTAGTCAACTACATGTACCTTATATATAAAACACACTACGAGGATACGTCAGGCAGCTTGCCGCTGCATTAAATGCTAAAGAGTGGGACCGCAGCTGGATAAAGCTTCCCATGCCCGCCTCTTGCATCACTCTTTCTTATCTACCAGTCTCGGTCCTTTGCAGTTACCAAGATCCTTACTTCGTTGTAAGAAGTAGCTTTGCCCTTTCTTTTTATGGCAGCCGTCGTCATGCATTGCTAGTAGATCGCTTATTAATATTAATCTGTATACCTACCTCATAGGTAAGGCTACCTAGGTAGCCGCTTTCGCTAAGGCCTCTTCCGTTCATGTTGCTTATGCTTCTCAGATATCTAAATGCATGGGCTATCGAGACACCCCGAACCAACTTGCGAGGGAACCTTTCTTCTTCTACACTTATAAGAGCTGTAAATAGAAGCGCGTATTGACAGGAACCCTCAAAGCTGTCAAGGTAAATCAAGAGTGTATAAGCTATCTTCCTCGGTACTGATTAGTATTGGCTTTAGCACCTTGACCAGCTTGACTGCATCGTTCATGTCTCAAATCGATCGCCACCATGTCTGATAAAAAACCACCCCCAACTCCACTCTCTCCCTCGACAGTATCCTCTTCTGCTCCTAAATCTCGCGAGGAATCCATCGCCTCGGTATCTCTTACCTCTCCTCAAATCGACAAAGACCAACTTGCCCAGGCTCTTGACAAAATACATATATCCGCCAAGGAAAAAGATGTCCTAACCACCTTTAACGACTTTGCGCCACCGCCGGAATCTATAGCTACTACAGAAAGCAAAGGAATTGGGAGCGACCTTGTGCAAAATGGCTTGAGTGGACTCTATTCTCGATTTAAAGAGGCTGTTGGGGTTAGTGGGAAGGAAAAATTAGTGGTAAATACAAATACCAAAGAGAATTCCGAATCGATCGATGGGGATACTGCATCGAAGAAGAGCTCGAGCACTACCACCACAGGCCCCAAGCCTTCTACCTCTTTACTGAGAGCCGATACGGGCGCTACATGTTCAACTTTCAACTCATCCCAGTCTGAGCCGATGACTTCTACTATTGCTTCTTCAAGTGCGGCTCCGACTAGCGAAAGCCAATCCCAGCAATCTCAGCAACCCCAGTCGACGATGGCTTCATCCGTTACTAATCTCACTGGGGTTATGACTTCAAAATCTGCCTCATCAAGCCGTCAAAGCATACCGAATATGACAAAAGCGACAGCCGCTGTAGCGCCCGTACATGTCAGTGCTTTCAAAGACGGATCTCGGGGTACGTCAGCCAAGACTGAAGATAGCGCAAGTAGAGGATGCGGAAGGAGTATTAGCAGGTCAAACGATGGGCAACATATTCCGAACCCGGAGTTATCGTCGATCTATGATGCACCCGGAAATAAGCGTGCCTCTAATCTTGACAAGATTGCAATTCCTAGTCATTCGAGGCGAGAGGATGGATTAATTGTAGATGAGCATACCGATACTCCTATTAGTCCTATAAAGAGATCTAATGTTATGCCACCCATTTCTACAGCCCCTAATTCGACTTCGCCGGACTCTTACATACAACCTCAGCCCGCTTTGCTTTCCGCTAAAGATGCCATCAGAAGGCCCGCTCTAATTGACCGGATTAGCTATTCTAGAGCTTCTGGCGATCTTTCTAGATCCTCTTCCTTATCTAGAGGTACAACGGAACATAGCCCCATTAACACATCTGCTCATAACAGTGTTCATCATGAGTCGTTTGCACAAATTCCCTCGGCTCAACGAATACGATCCGGCGAATACAGGATTCCAGGCACGACTACTGACGAGGGCGCTCCGGAAATTGTCAACGCGAAATTAGCTTCCATGCGAAAACAAGTCTTAAGTAAAGATTTCTGGATGGCCGATGAGACTTGCAAGGAATGCTTCCTATGTGGTGCTCCATTTACCGCTTTCCGCCGCAAACATCATTGTCGAACATGCGGCTGCATTTTTGATAGCGGATGTACGTCTATAATCTCTGGCCAGCGATTTGGGGTTCAGGGGACACTCCGTGTATGTAAGCCTTGTTTAGGTATCATCCTCCAAAGACAAGACGGCGCTGCGTCTGACGATTCGGCCGATGATTCATTCCTCCCAGCAATATTCCGTAGTGGTCAATCTAAGCGAGGGTATTCGCCGTTCTCAAAAATGGATCGAGATGATGCTAGTATCTCTGAGAGAACGGACGACCTTGACGATGACAAGAGATCATTAACTGCACCTATGATGGCTATTCCAGTTGCGAGACGCATTGGTGAATCCTCAAACCGCAACTCGGCTGTGTTGGAAATTGGTACTCCACAGCTTAGTAGGCCAAGTTCGTCTAGGTCTTTGAAGTCTAATACCTCAGGCAGACCACAGTCTTCTAGCCATAGACGCCACCATTCGAAGCATAATTTATGGAATCGCCTTAAACCATCCCCAGACCAAAGAGCACCGTTCCGAAAATCCGCAACGGAAGAGGCAAGTAAAAAAACCGGGTTGCATGCTTTTCATGACGACAATGTCATCGATCCAGATTTAGCGCCATTTATGTCGGACGAATCCAGTGGCGACGAACAGATGAGCATTGCGGGGGCTATAGCTGGATCCGAATTTCATGCGTCGCCTGCGACGGATCCTGAGAGGTCGAGTTTGGCATACCTTAATGCCGGGAGGAAACTTAGAACCCGAGCGCAAACGGACAAAAGCATTAGTGGCGTAAGTTTTACTAGCCGTGGCCTGGACGATTTTCATCCAAGATCCTCCAGACGACGAAACATGAGTATTGCTAGTGGACACCACGTTCGCTCTCCTCGACCTAAATCGGCCGTGATAAGGGGTCCAACTGGATCAAATGAGACACTCCCAGCAATTGACACTCCAGGAGGATCCCAGCTGCCACGCCTCACTCGGAGTTCTTCTATGAAAGGGGATAAAGAACCTCGGTTAGAACTTAACCCGGCGAGTTTGTTACACGTCCGGAAGCTCCTGCGACAATTGCTTGAAGATTCCAATGTGCCAAACGTAAGCGCCTGGGAGAAGGCCTTAATGCCAATCCTTTTAAAATGTACTTCATCCGTTGACCCTGATATCGATAGAGGAGATGACATCGATATTCGGCACTACGTCAAGCTCAAAAAGATCCCAGGAGGTAGGCCAAGTGATACTTGCTATGTCTCAGGCGTAATATTTACCAAAAAACTGGCCTTAAAGAGCATGCCACGCCGCATGTCGACCCCTCGTGTTGTTATTGTGTCTTTTCCGATCGAATACCAACGACATCAACAACAATTCATGAGCCTTCAACCTGTTATCGAACAGGAGAGAGAGTTTTTAAAACAGTTAGTGAATAGGATTATAGCCCTCCGCCCTCAGTTGTTGTTAGCCGAGAAGAGTGTCTCAGGTCTTGCGTTACAATTTCTTTCGGACGCGAAAATCTCCGTTGCTTACAACGTGAAGCCTTCCGTGCTCTCGGCTGTTTCGAGATGCCTAGAGACAGAGATTATCTCTTCTGTAGATATGTTGGCGCTTCCTCCGCATCAGTTCCAGACAGGAAAAAGTACAGGTTACGAGGTGAAGACGTTCGTCAATGAGGATATCCCAGGTCGAAAGAAGACGTACATCTTCTTATCTAGCTACCTAGAAGATCTCGGCTGTACCATTGCCCTCAGAGGTGCATCTACGCCTATTCTTGCGAAGCTCAAGCACATAACTGAGTTTATGGTATATGTAGTATATAACCTAAAACTCGAGTCATGTCTGATGCGGGATTCATTTATCCAGATTCCTACAGACGAAGATATATCGAGAGATTCTACTCAAACCACTGATAGCAGTCAGCCATCACTACCTACCAAGGCCGCAATCGACGATGATGCGCAGAAAAGTTTGCTCAGCATAACTCAAGATGAGATACCATCAAGCCAAGAAGATCATTCCCCCGGGAATGCAATTGAAGTATCACAGGACAGCAATGTGCCACAAGATCAGCCTTTATCAATCCAACCAGCCAGCCAGTTAATTTCGCTCCATGAAACGCACTCTCAAGCAGCCCACGAAAGTTCTGTTCCAGAAGATGTTCCTATGCCAACCTTTTATAGTGATATGGTGGCCAAGTATCAAACAAGAATCCTCTCTGTTTCACCGTTCGTCAAATTCGCAAAACCATATCTACTTATGAAAGCTCGAGAGCAGGAAAGAAAGTTGGCTCATTTAAAACGGTTGCGGGATCAAGATGTAATTGAGGAGCGCGTAGACAACGAAAAGTCCAATCCTCCAAAGTTCCAGCTTATTAAACCGCAAATGGTTCTCGAGACAGGCCATAACGCCCCTAGACAAATTATGGAAATTCTTCATGCTGTCCACGATGCTGAATACGACAGGGCTCTCTACAACTATCAGACGCAAACAAGACAATGGGAAAATTACATCAAGGGCAATATTGGGTTTTTCGAGCCCTACGCCCACCAGAACATTGTTGTCCTACATTCTGTCATATGTACTGAAACTAAGATCCCGTGTTCGGAGCCGAATCTGATCGCACTTGGCTTTTACGACGAGCACGTCGATAGAAGCAGCGGTATGGACCCTGATTGTACTTTGGGCCAATACATTGAGGATATCTGCTATGGCGCCGACTCAACCTGCGAAGCGAATGGATGTGATCGCAAATTGTATGAGCATCACCGAACATACGTTCATGGCGAAGCACGAATTACTATATTCATTGAACAAGATACTGGAGGCCGACTCCACGGAGACAATATCATGATGTGGAGCTACTGTAAGCATTGCAAGCGAGAAACTAGCGAAATAGAGATGTCCAGAGGGACCTGGAAGTATTCATTTGGAAAATACCTAGAACTATCATTTTGGAGTAGGGGTACCACGCTAGTAAGAGACGAGGATTTGGGGGGTTGGAACTGTCCTCACGACCACCATCGCGATCATATACGATACTTTGGGTTGAACGGCAAGGTTGTACGCATCCATTACGACCCCATCGACCTCTTAGAAATCATTGTACCTCGAGCCAGAATTACTTGGAATGTTGGGCATGATCTCAACATGAAAAATGAAATATTCACAAATGCTCAAGAGCGTTGGACGCGGTTCACGACGTCTGTCAAATCACGACTGAAAGCAATTAATACCGACAATATCATCCCTGAAAAGGCCGAACCATGTAAGGCAGAAATGGAGCGGTTATCGAAAAGAATACATGATGATCACACCTCACTTATTCGGAAGCTTCAGGACAAATATATGGAATCTAAATATTATGAAGTAATTCCATTTAACATAGTTTTACGAGAGATGCTGGTCAAGGTGGCCGAATGGGATGCTGCTTTTGCCAAGTTTGAAGCTGATTTTCTCCCTTCTGACAAGGATATTCGAAAGCTGACTATGATTCACCTTCGTAAAATGTTCACGGACGAATCAAAGGAATCTCTTAATAGCAATGAAGTCCAAAACGAAGCCACCGATATCACAGACGAAACAGGTACTCAGACAAACATGCCGGAAAGCGACCACAAGCAGGATACTCAACAATCAGAAGCTAATACGGATACTTCTCAGCTTGATGTAATCCAAGAAAAAAACCCACTGGATGTACCGCCTCAGGAAGAAACTCTAGAGAGGATTGAGCCACTGGATCTTGCGACACCGAAATCACCTGTGCCCAGCAGTTCCGCCCCAAGCCAACCGGATAATCACGTCGGTACCCTGGAAGTGTCGGTACCAAATGTCACAGATGCAGTCTCAGCATTATCCCCCGAGCTTGTGCCACGGCTGGCAACAAGCACGGTACCGCCTATGTCACTAACTGAGCAAGTTGAACAACTTCGCCGACGACAGCATTCGTTGGGGCCTGAAAGCACGAGCACGGCAGGATATGTAGGAAACGAGCGGGCTGGGACCGCTGGAGAGTCTCAAAAGACGCCAGAGCGCAGCTCTTCTCGCAGGATAGGATTAAACGTTTCGCCACCGATGGTGCGCGCTATATCACACCCTGTGAATAGTATTCCGACCTTGCCCCGCCTACATTCTACAGTAGGTAAAAAGATGTTTAATACCAACAAGGACAAGGATAAAGACAAGGGACCTTTTACAGAGGTGATAGCCGGAAGCGAACTCCGGAAGGCTGCAACTAGCGAATCCGCTAAGAGTGAGAAGAAGCTTTTTAGTAGTCTCCGGCCGCATCGCAAGGGTAACCAGTCGTCTATTCCCCGTTTTGTTGGAAAGAAAGACTCTAGGGTGTCTACTATTCGTAAACATTTCGAACAGCTCAGTCGTGAATTCGAGAAAGAGCGTGAAAAAGATCGTGAAAAACGAAAACTAAGAATGTCTCATTCGAGGCCTTTCCTCCAGCATTCCACGACTAAAGCTATAGTTGAGGTTTACGAAGACGTGGATGAGGCCGTACAGGAACCAGGTCCTGCCGAGGATGAGCATGCGACCACATCGGGACTAGTTAATCTCAAATTGAAGAATAAATTAGGACTAGAAGGCCCCCCTCCAGGAAATGAGGCTGTTGAAGCACCAACAGAAGACATGCTATTTCCAAAAGATGGTCATCGACGTCAAGATGAAATTGCTATTGAAGGTGAAACTGATGACCAGGCGCACAACAATAGTTTAGGACCTACAGATGATGAGCAAGGGGAAAGCGACACAGAGCATTCGTTGATCGACGGTACGACGCTTGAAGAGATTGCCGAGTCGTTTGACTCTAACGCGGAGATTCCGATAGAACTTCCCAAGCAGGACAAGAACAACTTCATGAAGGTACTGACTACGTTTTGGAATGAACGCTCAGCTAGCCAATGGCCACCGCTAGATTACCCCCTAAATGCAGCTGACCATATTTTTATCGATTCCGACATCATTGTCCGGGAAGATGAGCCAAGCTCGCTCATTGCGTTCGCCTTGAGCTCCGAAGATTATAAGGAGAAGCTTCGCACATTTTATCGCAAGAAGGATGGTGAGAGCGTAGTAGCTTCAGCAGGGACAGATACAGAGGACGACGCACATTCTGAGGTGCACTCAGACATTGGGGAAAATGTCACCGAAAGTCAACTGGAGACCAAACTTGTTCACACTACGAGTTCCCATTACAAGTATCAATTCACCGAAGGGACGGCAAAAATGCTGGTTAAAATCTTCTATGCCGAGCAATTCGACGCTTTACGACGGAAATGCGGCGTCGCTGACCGCATCATTGAGTCTCTGTCTCGGTGTTTAAAATGGGATTCTAAAGGTGGTAAGACAAAGTCAGTTTTCTTGAAGACTCAGGACGACCGGTTGGTAATGAAGGTAAGCAAGCGTGTAAGCTCCATCCTTACGTAGGCGCATGTACTGATTATATTACTAGTCTTTGTCGCCAGTGGAGACAGCTGCTTTTTTGAAGTTTGCACCGGCGTACTTCGGTTTAATGGCGGAGGCGCTTTTCCATGATCTCCCGTCAGTAATTGCCAAGATGCTAGGGTTCTTTCAAGTCATTATAAAAAACCCGGTAACCAACACGGAGATCAAACTGGACTTGCTTCTTATGGAAAACCTATTCTATGATCGGGCTCCTACGAGGATCTTCGACTTGAAGGGTTCGATGAGAAACCGAAAGATCCAGTCAACTGGAGAGCGTAATGAAGTTCTTCTCGACGAGAATATGGTGGACTATATTTATGAATCGCCGCTTTTCGCGAGGGAACACTCGAAGAAAACTTTGCGCGACTCGGTCTGGAACGATACACTATTCTTAGCCCGTCAGAACGTCATGGATTACTCCCTGATGATCGCTGTGGATGAGATAAAGAAAGAGTTAGTTGTAGGTATCATTGACTGCATCCGCACATACACATGGGACAAGAAACTTGAAAGCTGGATCAAGGATCGCGGCTTCGCGGGCGGCGGTCGTAATAAACCAACCGTAACCAGCCCAAAGGAATACAAATCGAGATTCAGAGAGGCTATGGCCAGGTACGCTACTACTCTAACACGTTAAAGAAACTAGACCGTACTGACTTAGAACGGCGTAGATATATCCTTGAAGCACCGAATTGCTGGCACCAGCCTAGTGCGCCGCTCCCAGTGTCGAGACCCCCACGAGCGGAAATGAATGCTGCAAGAAGAGACGAAGTAGCAACGGATGTAGGCGCAACATAGGTATCGCGCCTTCGTAGGTTTACTATAGGATGATCAGAGGGGTGGGTATCTTGTACGGATGGTATATATGACGTTAACCACGAAACGAGTTGATGAGGCGTTTTACAAAAGGTAACTACCTGACCTATAGTATACGGATGGGCATAGGGCAGCATGATATCCTCAATACGGGGATAGCGAGACGTGGATAAACGAAAGCAGTTCGAGACAAGAGCGTGAAAGGTTGCTCTTTATCTTTTGATAGCGAATACCCATTTTAATACTTTAGGTACCTTTTTGACTTTTGGTGCTGTATTCCTGGTAAAGTTGGGTAGTCCATGTCGTACCTACGTTAAAGCCCATGATATGCAATCATCAAAGTTGAAGTGAACGTGGTGTTCTATCTAAGTACTACCTAGGTACTAATAAAACAGCGATTAGGTACCTAGGTACCTAAATCTATAAGGCCATTACATTAATGTGGAACATGACATAGGTACCTAAATAGGAATTTAGGTAAGTTAGGTACCTAAGGTTAGGTATTGTACAATACAATACCTAGATGGACCGCTATAGCTGAGTGGCAGCTGGGTATCCGAGGCTTAGAGCCCCACAGACGCTAACATCTGCTGACTTTATTTGGTGGCGGTCTGCTATCCACGGTTTAGCAGTTCAGCTATCTCAACTTAAAAACTAACATTTTGAACTTTGGCTGACAGGTAGGTACGAATTGTATTCAACACGTCAACACGGCTACATACCTTATGCAGTCTTCAATTTTCACTTTTCACACCACAAGTAATCATGGTATGAAGTAACCTTACCGTTGTTTTTCACCAGGAGCAAAATAAGATGATGGGAAACTCAGCCATAATAGATTATCATACGCCACCGCCGTTATGTCGATAGACCTGAATTGGGAGACGCTGACGGGCGGGCCGGACGGTGCCGCACTCGCGGAACACATCCGCGATTTCATTCACACCAAATTTCAGGCCGTTCCCCTACCGCGTTTTATCAAATCCGTCAAAGTCCACGACTTCGCCTTTGGTACCATACCACCAAATGTGGTGCTGAAGGACATATGCGACCCACTACCAGACTTCTATGAGGAAAATTCAGATGCGTCAGACGAAGATGATGAGGAGGATGAGAGTCTTGTGCAGGATGATGAGAGAGGAAGACATGGGCATTCGGAGGAGATATCCGAAGCAATTAGAGCCGCCGAGCGTAAGAGGAGAGCGGATCAGATTCGGAGATTAGAGGGAAGGGGTGGGAGCGGGCGCAGGGGTGGTGAGGGCGAAAGTGGAACGACCGCCTATCATCCCGAAGGTCTATATCCGCCTCATATCCACGTCGCTGGTTTAAGGAGCGCCCCTGGCACTCCCGATATAGGCAACCCCTTCCTAGGACTCGGCGTTCCCACGCCCGGCGTGCCTGGCGGTACCGCAAATATGCACTACTTCCAGTCAAAGCTCGCGACTACTTGGTCCGGCACGCAGACGCCGTTAGCGGCCGTCGCCGGAGCGCAACACTTGAGCGGTTGGCTGGAGATGGGTAGCCTACATACACCTCCATCAGAGAGATACTCGCGAAGTCGCGATCACAGCAGACAGCCTTCACAGGGCTCTGCTTCTATACCAGATTACCCTCCAGTTCCATCCCCTACCCTACCCCCAACCTCGCTCTCGCCGATGCCGCACCCGCTCCGGGAGAAACATAGTGTGTCAACTCTCGCACCAACATCGGCCGGTCCGTCACGACCGCCTACGAGAGACAGGATGACGAGCGCGACACATATGACAGGTTTGCCTCGGCCTAATCGCAGCCCCGACGGCAAAGGGGCGCGCGAAGGATCCTCGGAGGAGGAGGAAGAGGCGCCTAAGAAGTTTCGGGAGCCCAGGATAGACGATCTACAAGCTGTATTCCGCATCAAATACGCAGGTGATGTGAAGCTGATGTTGACCGCTGAGATCCTGCTCGACTACCCGATGCCGAGCTTCGTAGGGATTCCGGTAAAGCTGAATATCACGGGGCTTACGTTCGACGGGGTCGGCGTCGTCGCATATATTAGGAAACGGGTGCACTTCTGTTTTTTAAGCCCCGAAGATGCCCTTGCTGCCGTGGGGCAGGATGACGACAATGGTGGAGATGGAGACGAGCAGGGTATAGGAACTGCCGGCAGCGCGCGGAAAGGTAGGCTTGGAAGTTTGCTACAGGAGGTTAGGGTGGAGAGTGAAATTGGACAAAGAGAAGGGACGAAGCAGAGCTTGAAAAACGTCGGTAAGGTCGAGAAATTTGTTCTTGAACAGGTCAGGCGGATATTCGAGGAAGAGTTCGTGTATCCTAGTTTCTGGACATTTTTGGTCTAGGGACATTAACTAATGTAGATTTACGACTCTCTTCTCTATGATTGAAGAGAGCATTCATAGACTATTTCGAATACACGACACTCAAGGTAGACTGGAGGTTTGTACAATGGCAGCGTAAATAAAAGACAACGAGACTCATATCAGTAGATGGAGAAGCTGGCGCAACTAACGCTACTAGCACGGTACTGTCTGAACCATATCTAGGTACCTAACATAACCTATTGCACATTGGGTACATTTCTCTGGCCCAAGAATCCTATTCTCTCAGATAGGTCCTTACTGTCCAGCTCCCTGGTTGCTAGACTGTCCCTCGGCCTGGCGCGCTTGGCATAGCGGCTTATGTCGCTTGGTCCAGTCCTGCTTCTGGCATTCCTTAGAGCAGTAGAAAACGGATTGGCATGCACCGCAGGCTTTCAGATCTTTTTGAGTGAACGTTCGACTATGGGGGCACTGCAGGGTATATGATTAGTTTACCACGTTTATGAATCCTATATTCAGGGTGGTGGGTGATGGGTGATGGGTGATGGGTGATGGGAATATATAAACTTACGTAGTAGAATCCGCACACCATCTGCTCTCCCGAGCCTCTAATGCGTATCTCCCTAGCCTCGGCGAATCTGCCCTGGGCCTCCCGCAGCTGGCCGATGTTGTCACGGGTCACTGCCGCATCCAGAACCGGGCCTCCTCCTTCTCGGACCCGCAGCGCCTTTTGGAAGGCTTCGTCTGCTTCTTCCAATCTTCCCGCGCGCAGCAGGCCTTCGCCCATGCCGTTGTAGCTGATGGCAGCCTGGATGGAGTCTGCGGGGTGGAAGCGCAGCTTGGATTCGAGAGCTTTCTTGTGCAGCTCGACGGACTCTTCAAATCGGCCCTCTTTCATGGCGGTGCAGGCGTTATTAGAATAGTCGACGCCGTGGAAGGTTGCATCCTGCCATGCCCTCAAGTTGAGGGTAGGGTCGGTGGGATCGGGTGGTGGATGAAAATAGGATTGAGCCATGTTGGCGGATGATGGTTTCTTGGGGTTTGGTTAGGGTGAATCAGGAAAGATGAAAATATTGGATAGGAGAGAGGTGCCTACCTGGGTATTTATGTTGAAGGTCTGTGAATTTCTTTTCCTAGGTAGATGAAGCTTCACGGAAAAGTGCTGTTAGTTAGTGAGGAATGAAGTAGTAAGAACAGCGCGTTTGTAGATGGCCTCCACACTGCTTATCGTCTCTTTAATTTAAGTGATAGAGTAATTGTGAGTCATCTATTGATACCGTTTATATTGATCGATTTGAAAGATAGCTTTTTGTATTATTTATGCTATCAATCTACCTTAAAGGTACGTAGGTAAACTTGACGCAAGCACCCTACGCATTAATTAAAGACTTGGCTACTTGGCCGCTTGTAATTAAGTATTGTTTTGAAGTACATACCTCTAAACAGAAAGACTTCTCATATTTCAAAACTACCTAACCTAGGTAGTTATCTTTTAATAGTTTTTAGTTATATTTTATAAATCCTTTTCTTTTTCAGTTTTTAGCAATAGTTAAAATAGTTTCTTATTCGTTCTAATTTCTTTTGCAACGCTATTTTTCAATACCAGCCAAACGTTTAGTTAGTGCGTAACACCGTTGAGAATGCTGGCATTAAGTTTACGCAGACAGCACAAATATAGGAAGAAGCTGCAAGTACCCTTAGTTATCCTATTTATTAAGTACTTGATATGCGCTCTCTCACCGCCACATAAACGCCTGATAATACATACGTTCACCACCTGATATAGGTATGTTTTCCAATCGATTCTATCTTCTTAGTTTGATACCATTCGTACTGGCCCATGAAGATATCAAAGTTTAGCTTCCTCCTTTCCTAGCGTGCTAGAGTCCAAGTGTTCTTCCAGAAGCCGTGATACCCCATCAGCAACACCCCAGCTCAGCTCATAGCCTCGGCCGCCCAAACCATATGCATGGATGATAGTCTGTCCGTCAACTACTTCCTCCCTCTCCAGTCGTATACCGCCTCTGCGAGTCGGCCGTCGACCCACAATATCCTTCAAAACCGTAAACTTGCCTTCACCGCCCAAGATCTGTGGGTAAGTAGCAGCAAATTTCTGCAGCAGGATCTCACGGACCTCTAGTGACGGATTAGGATCCCAGTTATCAGGCTCTTTCGTGCCGCCTATGATGGTACCGCCATCAAAATTCCGCGGAACACAGAATGTCCACGAACCGTCTGCATTTTGCCGCGTGACAGTCACGGGGCACGGGTTAGCGACGAGGCATGTCTGGCCTGTGCAGATATTTAGTATTGAGACACGTAGAGTGTTAGGTACCTGGGTAGGTACCTATTTTTGGTATTGAGAGAATGAAATAGGAGCAACTCACCCCTCGTGATAAACATGTTCTCGTCGCCAAACCCGATCCCAGAAGCGTTTACTAGCACATCAATCGGCCCCGCCTCAAGACTCCAGGAGAATATTTCCCTCGGGTCTCTCACTTCTCTACGCAGAATCTTACCTCCAAGAATCGCGAACCTACGCAGTAGGAAACTGCAGTATACCATAGGATTAACACACCACGTGTCGTACTCGCATCCCCATTCAACACCTTCCGGAAGCTCCCCTTTCTTTAGCAGCCTAAATCCCTTCATACCTAGCTGCGTACACGCTCTCTCTTCGGTAAGCGCACGGTATGCCTCATTAGGTGCCTCTAGATACTCAATCCCTTTCATGAAAGTGATGCCGGCCTCCGGGTGGCGTGCTTGTACGGCACGCACGTGGTCGAAAGTCTGGAGGCTCATGGCATGTTCCCGCTCCTCGGCGGGGTTGGTGGGGGGTACAAGTCTGTTGTGCGCCCCTCCCCATGGCGAAGTGTAGTTAATCTGGCTTTGCGCGTCAATCGTCTCAGATCCGGAAGGAAAGTCCCGCGCCACGATTGTCACGGCGTGTCCTTCGGCCTGGATTCGTAGAGCGGAGCTTAGCCCGATGACACCGGCGCTGTGGGTCGACGTGTTAGCTAGATGTCTGTGTCGTAATGAAGGGCTACTAATATAGGAGAATGTACCCCAGTACGACTATATGCGACATCGTGAGAGAGATGCGTCTTGGTAGCTTAATGGAGGTAAGTGTGTTTTTTTTTTCTCTGGAACAGTCCGAGCGTAACAATAAGGCTGTTTCTTTATTACACAGCTTACGGAAACTAAGGGGGTTAAAAGAGAATACGAGCAGGAAGTTTACATATTTATTATATGGGACGTGATTCCAATAAACCGATTCCGGTAGCGCAGAGGCTTATAGAAGTTTCTATCGCCTATATTCATCAATAGCTTGAGTTGAGAGAGAAATTGAATTGAACTAATACTAGAAGTAACTGAAATTACCATCTTTAGCTACGGCGGCCGAACATCGGAGGTGGGAGCGGGTCCGGGTGGGGCCGGTTACTCACGCCGACCATCCGCTATGAGAGCCGAAAGTGGCAGGAATAGAAGGTACAGATCACGGGAGTTACGGCCGAGTAAATTTCGGAGATATTTCCCGGCGCAATATATGTTTTATCATAAAGTTATATACCTAGGTACCTAATGTAGCAAGTTTAAACGACGTTTGTCGAGCAGCTATCCGATACCTTGCGAAGATAATCTCCTAAGCGCCGGCTCAAGGCAAGTGTATCCGCTAATAACTGCCGATTAAATACGCCGAAATACATGGACATCGTCCAAGTTAGTAGATTTATAAGGTGAGATGCTTCAGATGGAGCATCTGAAGTTGATTTGAAACAACACCCATCTTCAGCCAAGACCGCTAAGCTTGCCAAGACGTACCGAAAAACTTCAGAAACGGTGGAATGCTTGAAGATTACGACAGCATGTGGATCCCGTTTACCGTCATCGAAAATCTTTATGATGCGCGCCTAGGGAAAGGCTGATCTCCCATAGGATCTCCATTATGAAGTGGACCTTGGGAACCCTGGCTTGCGGAGGGTATATCTGCATAGAAATCGAATATCATCAGACTGTAGCCAAGTTGCTAAGGAGCCTCACAATACGAAAAGGGTGGGACTTATCGAACCATACCTTCGCTCATTTTGACCAATGGCTTTGGCACTTGAACAAAATGCGCATTTTGCATAAAAATGTCTTTGACCAGATTGGGAGTTTTGACTTTCAACTGCCGAACCTGCTCCTGCTTGGGTTTAGGACGGTTCGGAGCTCCTTTTGGGAGCAGGATGAAGGGGCATCACTAATCCACATCTAAGACGCTTTGAAGATTCCGCTACGCTGAGATTGTGTTGCAGTTGTCGACACAGCCCTGGTTAGTATCATTGCGTGATATGCTTTTTTGGGTATCTCGCTATATATCCTCACGGTAAGCCCACCGGCTCGGGAACCGAGTCCCATCTCCTTACTTTCTAGTCGAATTTTTATTTCCCTTCCACTCTCTTTCGAACCTCCTAGTGAGCAGACAGCCGTTGAACGGTTCATTATCATACGTTTTAATCTAATATACGATTCGTTTCCCTGTCGGTCATTACCTCGTAGCGTCCTCACCGGTTCTTCAGTAGCAAACATGCTATTCTTCGCTAGTTCCATCCTCCTTGCCGCAGTTACTAATGCGCGACCATCTCGGGTATTATATAGAGAAACGCCAGTCGACGTTGGGGGGTTCAAGGGTAGGTGACAAGTTACTCTATAACAGTATCGTGGTAGATAAATGGCTAACGATGAACAGTTCAAGCAGCTAATAGGATAATTCCTGTTGTTGTTGGTGGACCACAGGATACCTTCGTACCCAACACCGTGAAGGCATCCGTTGGAGATATCATACAGTTCCAGTTCAGCAATGGCAATCATACCGTAACTCAGAGTGCTCAGAACGCTCCGTGTACACCTCTTGAAGGCGGTATCCACAGCGGACATATTCCATTTCAAGATGGGCAAACCACTGTTGGCACGTTCAATATGCCTGTAACAAACGCCGACGCTTTGTTTTTATACTGCGCCACAGGGCCTCATTGTCAAGAAGGGCAGGTCATGGTCGTCAATCCGTAAGTAACCATCCCCTTTTAAGTATCACAAGGCTAACTCTCTATAGTGCGGATGACCAGCAGATTGTCGACTATGCTAAGGGGTCGCAATCGACAACAGCTAGTGTCGATGGTACCGCAGTAGTAGGAGGGACAGTTGCTTCCATCCCCCTCGATGCCGCTGCCTTCGTTCCCGCCCCTGCGAAGCAAGGTGCCCCAGCTGGCGCGCCTCCAGCTGCTGCCGCTCCCGCAGTTCCTGCACCCGCAGAATCCTCTGCTGCTACTTCTGTCCCTGGAACAACCACAACCACTATCACCGTACCAGCGGCAACTGCTTCTGCAGCTCCCGCTGCCTAATTGTGCCGGCCGAGACCGGTCGGGATGGGATACTAAGAGGATGGGACGGCGTTTTGATCCTATATACTTGGGTTGGGCAACGGGTGGACATGTAGATTAGGTATATCATCTCGGCGAGTTTTAATACACCGAGGTAAGCTCACTTGAATGATACTCAAATTCGACGAATCTCTCACATAGCCTTAGAGGCTCATTGGCTTAGACTTTTTATCTTCTTACCCTTGACTTCTAGGGCCTTTACTTTTAGAGTGGCATTCTCGTTATCGTTTTTCATGGCTCTGGGTTATTATAGGGAGAACAAGCCTTTTGAAAAATGCCAGCGAGTTTTGGCTGGATTTAAAGCAAACGTAAATCCAATGTAGTTTACCTAGGCGGTATTTTATACGAATGCTGTTGTTATCGGAATATTTAGACCATTCACATACATATCTTGGTCCGAATCTGGTAGAAATGCCTCTAACCGTAATGATTTTTATGAGTTTTCATGCCTCATCACTTTACCGAATCTGAAACTTCCCAGAAACCTCCTTTTCCAAAATGCCTACGCCGATTAGTTCGTGTTGCATCGTAGTTCGGTTATGATTATATCATGAAGGTATCAAACGTCGCCGAGGTGGGGTTGACAGTTTTGTACGAATACGAAGACGAGGATATAGATGTAGAGTTCCATTCCTTAGAGTGAAGTATATTCTAATGAGGACCTTTAGTCGTTACAACGTAGCCTCTAGTAACCCGAGAATCACATCCCCTAGTCAGGATATGCGCATGTGGACAGTCCTTAGAAATAAAATCTACCAGCCAGTAAATTCCACCTTCTGAATTTATATTGATATGTGCTAAGCCTTTAGCATCTGTAACTAAGCCAGTTGTCTTTCTCGGTACGCCACATAGGGGGGCCCTTGGATTTGCATCAACCACAGACATAGTACGGAGAATAGTTATGATTCTACAATTTAATTCAAACAAAAGCATCATACGCGCCTTAGGGGTTGGTTCACCCAAATTAGAGCTATCGCATGAGTCTTTCATCTCACAATGTCGTAGGTTCAAGTTCACAATCGAGACATTTCAGGAAGCAAAACCTCTCACTTGGATAGCCTTAGGCCTTCTTAACGACAAGGTAACTCATTAGTATCGATATTATTAACTGCCTATGTAGACGTAACACCAACTTATCTAGATTGTTTTGGATACTTCTTCGACGTTAGATGACCCAAGGGAGCATGTTAAGACAATTCCAACAAACCACGTAGGCATGTGCAGGTACGGCAGCCGTTACGATCCAGGTTATTAAAAGGTTGGGTTGGAACTTGCTAGACTAGCTAATCTAACAATTATTAGCCATAAATACCAGACTTAATGATATTAGCAGCGTGTTCTGCAATCCCGTACGCTGTGGCCTGGGTGTTACAACGAGGTATAAGCAGTACTATTATACTCAGGTCACAAACCCGAAGGTTCTTACACCCATAGATGCGTAACTCTTTATCCACCACACTACCCATCTCTTGAGGCATCTGTGAGCACGTACCAGTGAAATAGTGAAATAATAAGTGCCTATGCAGGTTTCGCGAACATGTTTCTTGGCTTCCTCAAAATCCGAGAGATTGTATTCTGCAAGGATGCACTTCCCGTTTGGTAAAATATGCTTCATCAATGGCTCTGTATTCTTGACCCTTTCCAACTGTTGAACGTGCCTGGATAGCATCTCGATGTCTACAGGATGCGAAAAATGATTTGGGTCTATATTGAGGCCAGAGGATGACGCAGATGGAGATGTGATGTGTGTCAATCCGCGTGGTAGTGGATGTGCAAGGCTTACTGCAAAGGTCACATAGCG